>NC_090394.1:37235242-37377234 GCF_036365525.1 Heterodontus francisci | reverse complement strand
TCTCCCCCCCCCGCGTGTGTGTGTCTCCCCCCCCCGCGTGTGTGTGTCTCCCCCCCCCGCGTGTGTGTGTCTCCCCCCCCCGCGTGTGTGTGTCTCCCCCCCCCGCGTGTGTGTGTCTCCCCCCCCCGCGTGTGTGTGTCTCCCCCCCCCGCGTGTGTGTGTCTCCCCCCCCCGCGTGTGTGTGTCTCCCCCCCCCGCGTGTGTGTGTCTCCCCCCCCCGCGTGTGTGTGTCTCCCCCCCCCGCGTGTGTGTGTCTCCCCCCCCCGCGTGTGTGTGTCTCCCCCCCCCGCGTGTGTGTGTCTCCCCCCCCCGCGTGTGTGTGTCTCCCCCCCCCGCGTGTGTGTGTCTCCCCCCCCCGCGTGTGTGTGTCTCCCCCCCCCGCGTGTGTGTGTCTCCCCCCCCCGCGTGTGTGTGTCTCCCCCCCCCGCGTGTGTGTGTCTCCCCCCCCGCGTGTGTGTGTCTCCCCCCCCGTGTGTGTGTCTCCCCCCCCGTGTGTGTGTCTCCCCCCCCGTGTGTGTGTCTCCCCCCCCGTGTGTGTGTCTCCCCCCCCGTGTGTGTGTCTCCCCCCCCGTGTGTGTGTCTCCCCCCCCGTGTGTGTGTCTCCCCCCCCGTGTGTGTGTCTCCCCCCCCGTGTGTGTGTCTCCCCCCCGTGTGTGTGTCTCCCCCCCGTGTGTGTGTCTCCCCCCCGTGTGTGTGTCTCCCCCCCCGTGTGTGTGTCTCCCCCCCCGTGTGTGTGTCTCCCCCCCCGTGTGTGTGTCTCCCCCCCCGTGTGTGTGTCTCCCCCCCCGTGTGTGTGTCTCCCCCCCCGTGTGTGTGTCTCCCCCCCCGTGTGTGTGTCTCCCCCCCCGTGTGTGTGTCTCCCCCCCCCGTGTGTGTGTCTCCCCCCCCGTGTGTGTGTCTCCCCCCCCGTGTGTGTGTCTCCCCCCCCGTGTGTGTGTCTCCCCCCCCGTGTGTGTGTCTCCCCCCCCGTGTGTGTGTCTCCCCCCCCGTGTGTGTGTCTCCCCCCCCGTGTGTGTGTCTCCCCCCCCGTGTGTGTGTCTCCCCCCCCCCGTGTGTGTGTCTCCCCCCCCCCGTGTGTGTGTCTCCCCCCCCCGTGTGTGTGTCTCCCCCCCCGTGTGTGTGTCTCCCCCCCCGTGTGTGTGTCTCCCCCCCCGTGTGTGTGTCTCCCCCCCCGTGTGTGTGTCTCCCCCCCCGTGTGTGTGTCTCCCCCCCCCGTGTGTGTGTCTCCCCCCCCCGTGTGTGTGTCTCCCCCCCCCGTGTGTGTGTCTCCCCCCCCCGTGTGTGTGTCTCCCCCCCCCGTGTGTGTGTCTCCCCCCCCCGTGTGTGTGTCTCCCCCCCCCCCGTGTGTGTGTCTCCCCCCCCCCCCGTGTGTGTGTCTCCCCCCCCCCCCCGTGTGTGTGTCTCCCCCCCCCCCCCGTGTGTGTGTCTCCCCCCCCCCCCGTGTGTGTGTCTCCCCCCCCCCCCCCCGTGTGTGTGTCTCCTCCCCCCCCGTGTGTGTGTCTCCCTCCTCCCCCCCCCGTGTGTGTGTCTCCCTCCCCCCCCCGTGTGTGTGTCTCCCCCCCCCCCCCGTGTGTGTGTCTCCCCCCCCCCCGTGTGTGTGTCTCCCCCCCCCCCCCCCCACCCCCGTGTGTGTGTCTCCCCCCCCCCCCCCCCCCCGTGTGTGTGTCTCCCCCCCCCCGTGTGTGTGTCTCCCCCCCCCCCCCCCCCCCCGTGTGTGTGTCTCCCCCCCCCCCCCCCCCCGTGTGTGTGTCTCCCCCCCCCCCACCCCCGTGTGTGTGTCTCCCCCCCCCCCCACCCCCGTGTGTGTGTCTCCCCCCCCCCCCCCCCCGTGTGTGTCTCTCTTCCCTCCCCCCTCTCTGTGTGTGTCTGTCTCTCCCCGCCCTCCCCACCCCCGTCTGTCTCTCTTCCCCACCCCTCCGGTGGGTCTCTCTCTCGCTCCCTACTCCTCTCTCTCTCGCTCCCCCTTCCTCCTCTCTCTCTCGCTCCCCCCTCCTCCTCCTCTCTCTCTCGCTCCCCCTCCTCCTTCTCTCTCTCTCGCTCCCTCCTCCTCCTCTCTTTCGCTCCCCCCTCCTCTCTTTCGCTCCCTCCTCCTCTCTTTCGCTCCCTCCTCCTCTCTTTCGCTCCCTCCTCCTCTCTTTCGCTCCCTCCTCCTCTCTTTCGCTCCCTCCTCCTCTCTTTCGCTCCCTCCTCCTCTCTTTCGCTCCCTCCTCCTCTCTTTCGCTCCCCCCTCCTCTCTTTCGCTCCCCCCTCCTCTCTTTCGCTCCCCCCTCCTCTCTTTCGCTCCCCCCTCCTCTCTTTCGCTCCCCCCTCCTCTCTTTCGCTCCCCCCTCCTCTCTTTCGCTCCCCCCTCCTCTCTTTCGCTCCCCCCTCCTCTCTTTCGCTCCCCCCTCCTCTCTTTCGCTCCCCCCTCCTCTCTTTCGCTCCCCCCTCCTCTCTTTCGCTCCCCCCTCCTCTCTTTCGCTCCCCCCTCCTCTCTTTCGCTCCCCCCTCCTCTCTTTCGCTCCCCCCTCCTCTCTTTCGCTCCCCCCTCCTCTCTTTCGCTCCCCCCTCCTCTCTTTCGCTCCCCCCTCCTCTCTTTCGCTCCCCCCTCCTCTCTTTCGCTCCCCCCTCCTCTCTTTCGCTCCCCCCTCCTCTCTTTCGCTCCCCCCTCCTCTCTTTCGCTCCCCCCTCCTCTCTTTCGCTCCCCCCTCCTCTCTTTCGCTCCCCCCTCCTCTCTTTCGCTCCCCCCTCCTCTCTTTCGCTCCCCCCTCCTCTCTTTCGCTCCCCCCTCCTCTCTTTCGCTCCCCCCTCCTCTCTTTCGCTCCCCCCTCCTCTCTTTCGCTCCCCCCTCCTCTCTTTCGCTCCCCCCTCCTCTCTTTCGCTCCCCCCTCCTCTCTTTCGCTCCCCCTCCTCTCTTTCGCTCCCCCTCCTCTCTTTCGCTCCCCCCTCCTCTCTTTCGCTCCCCCCTCCTCTCTTTCGCTCCCCCCTCCTCTCTTTCGCTCCCCCCTCCTCTCTTTCGCTCCCCCCTCCTCTCTTTCGCTCCCCCCTCCTCTCTTTCGCTCCCCCCTCCTCTCTTTCGCTCCCCCCTCCTCTCTTTCGCTCCCCCCTCCTCTCTTTCGCTCCCCCCTCCTCTCTTTCGCTCCCCCTTCCTCTCTTTCGCTCCCCCCTCCTCTCTCTTTCGCTCCCCCTCCTCTCTCTTTCGCTCCCCCTCCTCTCTCTCTCGCTCCCCCTCCTCCTCCCTCTCTCTCTCGCTCCCCCCCTCCCCCCTCTCTCTCGCTCCCCCCTCCCCCCTCTCTCTCGCTCCCCCCTCCCCTCTCTCTCTCGCTCCCCCCTCCCCTCTCTCTCTCGCTCCCCCCTCCCCTCTCTCTCTCGCTCCCCCCTCCCCTCTCTCTCTCGCTCCCCCCTCCCCTCTCTCTCTCGCTCCCCCCTCCCCTCTCTCTCTCGCTCCCCCCTCCCCTCTCTCTCTCGCTCCCCCCTCCCCTCTCTCTCGCTCCCCCCTCCCCTCTCTCTCGCTCCCCCCTCCCCTCTCTCTCGCTCCCCCCTCCCCTCTCTCTCGCTCCCCCCTCCCCTCTCTCTCGCTCCCCCCTCCCCTCTCTCTCGCTCCCCCCTCCCCTCTCTCTCGCTCCCCCCTCCCCTCTCTCTCGCTCCCCCCTCCCCTCTCTCTCGCTCCCCCCTCCCCTCTCTCTCGCTCCCCCCTCCCCTCTCTCTCGCTCCCCCCTCCCCTCTCTCTCGCTCCCCCCTCCCCTCTCTCTCGCTCCCCCCTCCCCTCTCTCTCGCTCCCCCCTCCCCTCTCTCTCGCTCCCCCCTCCCCTCTCTCTCGCTCCCCCCTCCCCTCTCTCTCGCTCCCCCCTCCCCTCTCTCTCGCTCCCCCCTCCCCTCTCTCTCGCTCCCCCCTCCCCTCTCTCTCGCTCCCCCCTCCCCTCTCTCTCGCTCCCCCCTCCCCTCTCTCCCGCTCCCCCCTCCCCTCTCTCCCGCTCCCCCCTCCCCTCTCTCCCGCTCCCCCCTCCCCTCTCTCCCGCTCCCCCCTCCCCTCTCTCCCGCTCCCCCCTCCCCTCTCTCCCGCTCCCCCCTCCCCTCTCTCCCGCTCCCCCCTCCCCTCTCTCCCGCTCCCCCCTCCCCTCTCTCTCGCTCCCCCCTCCCCTCTCTCTCGCTCCCCCCTCCCCTCTCTCTCGCTCCCCCCTCCCCTCTCTCTCGCTCCCCCCTCCCCTCTCTCTCGCTCCCCCCTCCCCTCTCTCTCGCTCCCCCCTCCCCTCTCTCTCGCTCCCCCCTCCCCTCTCTCTCGCTCCCCCCTCCCCTCTCTCTCGCTCCCCCCTCCCCTCTCTCTCGCTCCCCCCTCCCCTCTCTCTCGCTCCCCCCTCCCCCCTCTCTCGCTCCCCCCTCCCCCCTCTCTCGCTCCCCCCTCCCCCCTCTCTCGCTCCCCCCTCCCCCCTCTCTCGCTCCCCCCTCCCCCCTCTCTCGCTCCCCCCCTCCCCCCTCTCTCGCTCCCCCCCTCCCCCCTCTCTCGCTCCCCCCCTCCCCCCTCTCTCGCTCCCCCCCTCCCCCCTCTCTCGCTCCCCCCCTCCCCCCTCTCTCGCTCCCCCCCTCCCCCCTCTCTCGCTCCCCCCCTCCCCCCTCTCTCGCTCCCCCCCTCCCCCCTCTCTCGCTCCCCCCCTCCCCCCTCTCTCGCTCCCCCCCTCCCCCCTCTCTCGCTCCCCCCCTCCCCCCTCTCTCGCTCCCCCCCTCCCCCCTCTCTCGCTCCCCCCCTCCCCCCTCTCTCGCTCCCCCCCTCCCCCCTCTCTCGCTCCCCCCCTCCCCCCTCTCTCGCTCCCCCCCTCCCCCCTCTCTCGCTCCCCCCCTCCCCCCTCTCTCGCTCCCCCCCTCCCCCCTCTCTCGCTCCCCCCCTCCCCTCTCTCTCGCTCCCCCCCTCCCCTCTCTCTCGCTCCCCCCCTCCCCTCTCTCTCGCTCCCCCCCTCCCCTCTCTCTCGCTCCCCCCCTCCCCTCTCTCTCGCTCCCCCCCTCCCCTCTCTCTCGCTCCCCCCCTCCCCTCTCTCTCGCTCCCCCCCTCCCCTCTCTCTCGCTCCCCCCCTCCCCTCTCTCTCGCTCCCCCCCTCCCCTCTCTCTCGCTCCCCCCCTCCCCTCTCTCTCGCTCCCCCCCTCCCCTCTCTCTCGCTCCCCCCCTCCCCTCTCTCTCGCTCCCCCCCTCCCCTCTCTCTCGCTCCCCCCCTCCCCTCTCTCTCGCTCCCCCCCTCCCCTCTCTCTCGCTCCCCCCCTCCCCTCTCTCTCGCTCCCCCCCTCCCCTCTCTCTCGCTCCCCCCCTCCCCTCTCTCTCGCTCCCCCCCTCCCCTCTCTCTCGCTCCCCCCCTCCCCTCCCTCCTCTCTCTCTCTCTCGCTCTCTCCCCCCTCCCCTCTCTCTTGCTCCCCCAGCTTGGCTGTTGCTGTTTTAAAGGGCTGTTTTATCTCTCTCTTTCTGTCTCTGTCTGTGTGTGCTCCCTCAGCGCTGGTACGCTTTGCCTGCGCCTCTGGCTTTGTGCTGGCTCGTTTCCTGTTTTCCCTTCGGCTTCTCACTCCCTCTCCATTGCAGCAGCCTGAACTGCCTGCCAAGAACCGCCAAACAGCGCTCACCCAGCTCGTGCAGCCGCTGTTAGTCACAAAAAGTGACCAATCACAGACAGACGCCTACCCCTTCCGTCTGATGTCCACTTAAGTGAGAGAGCCATTAATCCAAGCCAAGCCACAGACAGCCTGCTGTCAGTCACAGGACTGGTGGGCTGGATTCTGGCCTGTGGGTCATATGCTGGACAACCATGGTTTATAGCAATATGCATACCACATTGTGTGATAATCCATTTGAAAACCAATTGCTAGTTTTTGAGTTTGATGCTTGAAAATGGTGAACATGAAAAAGGTGGTTGAGGGGCATGGGGAAAGCAGTCAATGGGGCGTCCAAGTGAGGGGAGGCCTGACCCAAGTGGGGTAAGACAATTCAGAAGGGGATCAGTAAAAAGTCAAGTCCAGGAACAGCCCAAAATGCCAGGGCTTGTACTGCTGCAGTGCTTGTGATGGCAAGGACTTGAAGACTGAGAGGTCAAGCAAAGGGAGAAGAGCAGAAGTCTGTGACTAAGCGCAAATCAAATGCAGGATGAGTGAGAAAAGTGAAATAAAATGAGCCCACAGAGACCATAAATTTAAAGAAAGTTGAAATCAAAAGCTTAAAATTTATCTTCAAGTTGTACAAGGAGTTAACATAATCAGTAGTTTTAGTAAAACTTTTTACTTTATGATAATACAATCCTTATTCATATTCTATTTGAAAAGACCTTGCAAAAATTCTCTGCCTCTGACTTACCACAATTATTAAAAGACCACATTGCCTTATCCTGGCCTCTTGACCTGGGGAGAAAATGTAGAGGTAATAGTAAATGCAGAGTGATTCATTTATTGGCAACTTGGGACACTTGAGCAACACTGTTAAGCAGTTGTAACAAAATAACTCGCGTTTGGTCGGGAAAGTGGAATTGAAGCCTAAGATCAGCCATGATTGTATTGAATGGTGGAGCAGGCTCGATGGGCCATATGGTCTACTCCTCCTATTTCTTGTGTTGTTGTGACCACATTGAATAGTGTGTACAATTCTAGACACCTCACCTCAGAGAGAATATATTTGCCTTGGCAGGAGTGGAGCATACATTTCCCAGAATGTTACCAAGGCTCCAAGAGTTAAATTATGAGAGATTACATAACCTACACTTGTACTTCCTGGAATAATGACAGTTAAGGGATGATTTGTGCGGTTTTTAGGATTTTGAAAGGATTTGATGGTATTGATCGAGAGAAACAGTTTCTGCTGGTGTTGCTGGCTAGTACAAGGGGACATGCCCTTAAATCAGAGCCAGTCCATTCAGGAGAGAAGTTAGAAAACACTTCATGCAAAAGGCGGTAGATGTGTAGAACTCTGTCCCACAAAAAAACAGCAAACGCTATCTCAATTAATAATTTTAAATCTGAGATTGATAAAGTTTTGCTAGCCAAAGGTATTGAGGGTTATGGAGCTAAGGCAGGTGGATGGTGTTGGGATCTATTTCAGCCATGATCTTATTGAATTGAGTAACAGGCTCGAGAGGCTGAATGGACTATTCCTGTTTCTATGTTCCTTTACATTGCATGGAGTATATCTTCACTGTGGTACGTGTCTGGCTCTGCAAAAAAAAATGCTCAGGTGGTCCTGCTGACCGCCTGTAATGGTAAATGCAATTCACAGACCCCAGGCTGACATTGGTGTTGCTGGCTGTGGTTTGTACTGTGTATTACTGGTCTCGGTGCTAGTGTAACAGTAACTGCATCATTGGAGTGTTGGTGCATACCAGGACTTGATCTTGCAGTTATTAAATATGAAATTAACATTTTTTGTGCGTCACCAAATGGTTATAGATCTGGACTTTTAAATAGCACACCAGCCTCATTAATTATTTTTGTTTCTTTACTTCTGAAATGACAGTCCTTTTTAGCTTATAATCCATTCTGCTTTGTGTTGTACATGCTGTCCTACTTTAATATTACATGACATTTCTTTGCCAGTGAAAAAAATCAGTCATGTGCATGTTTCGTTTTTTGCTTCACTTAATGTGGTTGGGCATGGATTTATACACCCGTCACATGAACTCCAAACTTTTAAAGGAGTGGGTTTGAGTCAAGACCTAGTTGTGTCTTTGTGTTTTTTGATGGGTGCTGCACTTCAGTGTGGCATGCAGTGTTATAGTGTCAGTAACATACTTGCTCATTTGAAAACTATAAACTTTTGAGTTTTTTTTACCTTCATTAGTTGAAATCTTTGTGCTGTGTTTGCAGTAGGACCATGCTTATAAACATCCAGACTGTCACTGCGACATCTCTGTTCAGTGAACATGTGCTTAGAGGTATTGTAGATTCCCTGCAGCACCTGCACTTTCCAGAACCCTTCTCCCTGTGTTTATGCCTTGTGAAATCGAGCAACATAAATAAAGGGATTCATGCTTGCCGTAGTTATTTTTTAAATCTTCGATTTCTGAAATGAATTGTTGCCTATTCCTGACAAGATGTCAAGTGCCTGCTGTTGTGTAGCGATTAGCACACAGCACTGGGGCAAAGAGGTAACTTAATGATAAAGGAACATTGTATTTTAACATGTCTGCAGGGGGGGGACAAAGAAGAAAATGTAATATTGTAACACTTGATATGCAAATGTGGCAGAACTGATTTCTCTTGTCTCAGTTTCGTTCCTAGTGGACACAAGTACACAGCTCAAGTCTGCTTTCAAATTGAGGACTAGCCAGTATTTAGTAAATTGACATTGGGACTGTTAAACAGTCATACTCATAGAGAGATACAGCACTGAAACAGGCCCTTCGGCCCACCGCGTCTGTGCCGACCAACAAACGCCCATTTACTAATCCTACATTTATTCCATATTCCCTACCACATCCCCACCATTCTCCTCCCACCTGCCTACACTAGGGGCAATTTACAATGGCCAATTTACGTATCAACCTGCAAGTCTTTGGCTGTGGGAGGAAACCGGAGCACCGGGCGAAAACCCAGTGTTTTTATTGATGGTGTACTTCATATGAACTGCTTCATATAAAAGAACTTGCATTTACAAATGGTGCCTTTCATAGCCTCAGGACACCCCAAAGTTCTTTACAGCCAATTAAGTGCTTCTGAAGTCCAGTGACGGTTGTGATATAGGAAATATGGCAATCAATTTGCGCACGGCAAGCTCCCACAAACAGCAATGAAATCATGACCAGATGTTCTGTTTTCATGATGTTGGTTGAGGGATAAATATTGGCCGGGACATTGGGGGAGGACTCCCCAGCTCTTCTTCAAAAATGTGTCAGGATGTTTTGCATTCACCTGAGAGGCCAGACGGGCTTCGATGTAACAATTTATCTGAAAGTCTGTGCAGCACTCCCTCAGAACTGCAACGGAGTGCCAACCTGGATCTTGTGCTCAAGCCTGTGGAGTGAGATCTGAGTTGTGAGTGCTTGTCACTTTCATGATTGGGGCAATCATTTGGATTTCCAGTATCACCTCCCCCCCCCCCCCCCCCCCCACCCCCCACCAACTCCAGATAGAACAAACTTAATAAGTGCACCTGAGAAAATAATACCACCGTAATAAGTGCACCTTAAAATCTTTGATCAATGATGTCTGCATATGCACTGTCTCACACTGTAAGTACAGTACCACAATTGATCTGAAATCCGGAATATTGCAGCTTTTTGTAATTGTATGTTTGTGTATTTTTCATACTTGACAGCAGAAAAAAGGCTTTTTGCAAATATGAAATCCATGTCCCAAATCTGAAATAACTTTGTATTTTTCTGAAACAAATTGAACGATGTGACCAGCTGTAGTATTCGTCATTGGGGAGAAAAAAAAGTTACCTAAGGGCAAGATTATAGGTTGGTGTTGATGCCATGCTAAGGAAAAAACTTATTGTTTTAAAAAGGCATGCAAGAAATAAGTGTAGGCAGGTACCTCAGCTGGGGATAATATGCTGTTTTCTTGATCTGAAGTAGCTGGAAATTGGGTATTGCCACCTGCTAGCCAGGATAGAATGAGTTTGGTAATTGTGATTAATGCTTGGTGTGAGGTGGCCTGAGTCTGATAACAGACCCATTTGTCTGTGTTGATAAGCTGATGCTATTTCTGTCTATGTACTGTCACGTATTCTGCAGGGTTTGTTTTGATGAAATGTGTGTTAGTTGCTTGCTCTCTGGCAAGCAGACCAGCAACCTCCTGTAATGTAATATTCAGTCCATTACTGGTTTGCAGAGCTTGTAACTTTGACTCTGTCACCATCTGTTTATAAACTATGGTAATTCTTTAAACTAGGAATAATTAACAGTTTCAGTGTGTAATCTACTTGCTCTTTGCAAGAAAATAAATATTAATTTAACTACTATAGTTCCATTCTCTTGCGATCTGTATATCAGTATAATCTGTCTTGCTAAATTTTCTGATGTGTATTTTTGTCCAGCATTCTTACCTTGGTTTACTTTTATCTGAATTTGTTCTGTAACTGTCAGCTTGTTTGTGTTGCACTTTCTTGATCAGTTTAATTTCCAGATATGTGCATGAGTTTTCATATAAGGGATATCTTTTACTGTTTATTTATAGATTTATACAATTAGATATAAGATAGGAATACAATAGATTCTTTTTCATAATGACATTCTCAGGATATAGTGAAAATTCATTCTGAATGTGTCATTTTTATTGAACTAGTCAAGGGCAACAATAGTTCACAGTGAGGTGTGCTGCGCCTTGATATCTTGATACTTATATAGTGCACTGAAATAATGTTTAAGTAACCGGTGGTACAATATTTTATTCCATCCCTTTATTCGGTAACAGCAGTTTTCAGAGCAGGGATCTTTATACTCTGTCCCACTCCTCCTTGTATGCTAAGTCCTATTCTCCAGATTGTAAGTGCATATTGATGTAGCTTGCATCATACTGTATGTAAAATTAGAATCTTGCTTTTAACAGACTAGCAAGTAATTGCATGTTGAAAAACAAATGAGCACAGGTATTACCAACACTGCAATATAATGAAAAGTGGTTTAAGCGCTTTGTGGTCAGGCAGGAGGTAATTTTTTAAATTCCATATTAAATTATTACAAAGTCTTTCTGGTTCAGTGTTGGTGATATCTTCAATTACTGGTTTCACAGCAACTATAAATCATGGTCTTTAAACTGCATTTATTTTTTGTGTCAAGGTAGTTCTATTAAGAAACTGATGTACTATCAAAATCTCCTAAAATAGCTATTAAATAATAACATTTTGCTATGTATGTTACACACATCTTATTTGGGACATACTGTCACGCCTACAGCTGCTCACTTAACGAACAAGATAAGTTTCATAAGCTCCAGAATCTACAGATCCCCAAAATTATATGTACATCATAACTAATACTCTGAGGGAAAACTCGCTTTCTTCAGACTTACTGTGGGGAATGCCATGGGAGATCCACTAGTAATTTAAAAGTTCAAGGTTGCGTCTTACGCCATCTGAATAATAGTCACAGAAGAGAGACCAAGTGTGTTTCTGATGTTTACAAACATAAAAAGTTGTTTGTCTTCCATTTTATATACTGCCTTTCACATTGGAGGTGCCTCAGTGTTTTGTATATATTTTGCACACAATATTCTACAAATGTCAATGAAACAAGTAACTGGTGGTTGGTAATTGTGTTTGACGGAGGAATGTTGGCCAGGACATTGATGGCATTCCCTACTCTTTGAATAATGTTGTCGGATATCATGTCCACCTGAACGGGCAGATTGATCCCATTCATACACAGTACTTTCCCAGTTCAGATGTTTAGACCAAGATTATGTGTTCAAATCCTAGAATAGTGCTTGAACCCAGAACCTAATCTTTATAACAATATATGTATTTGCAAATTAAAGGAGCTAGTTGCTTTCAAACCAGATGATATTTATTGATCCAATCTCCAACTTTGCTTGGTGTTGAAAGGCTTTTTATTTTTGTATTAAAAACTTAGAATTCTGTGTGTCTTAAACTGAAAAATATTGAAAGAAAGCTGAACTTGTACACAAGAACAGGAAAGCAGGCAATTTCAAGGAAACCAGCAAGGGATTTGACCACCTTGGAGCAACTCTTTGAATGATAAGGGCGACTCTATGTCTGGACTTGTAACCTGTTCAGGAAGGTTTTGCTTTCACTTTGGACCCTTTAAAAAGCCAGTGAGTCGGACAAAGAGCAGGCATTTGAAATTTGGTTTTGACCTTCCTGGAGACGAGAGAGGAAGACTCAGAGAAAGTGTTACCTCTCTCTGTAAAGGAATCCTGCATCTCTTGAGAAGAAACCTTGTATTTCAAAGGTGGCAGATTCCTATCGCCACTTGTCTGAAGAATCCCTGCATCAAGTGGTTCCTGTTGCCTCCTGTGTTTTAAGAAATCCTGAAATCTGAAGAAATCTTTTACTGCTATCCTGCTGCTGCAAAACCCAAGATCTGCACCCCTGATGAAAGACCTATGTGAAGTCTGCTGCAATTGAGTTACCTTGAATGCCTAACCATCACAGACTGTTCATCAACCTCGCCTGGAGAGACTGAGTGGCATCTGACAATTGTTCTCCCTGTGTCTGCGTGGGTTTTCTCCGGGTGCTCCGGTTTCCTCCCACAAGCCAAAAGACTTGCAGGTTGATAGGTAAATTGGCCATTATAAATTGTCACTAGTATAGGTAGGTGGTAGGGAAATATAGGGACAGGTGGGGATGTTTGGTAGGAATATGGGATTAGTGTAGGATTAGTATAAATAGGTGGTTGATGTTCGGCACAGACTCGGTGGGCCGAAGGGCCTGTTTCAGTGCTGTATCTCTAATCTAATCTAATCTAATTCAACTCTGGGACACCTCACCAAACCGAAGAAATTCCTGACAGAACGTGACAAACTAAGTTATTTTATTATTCCTTTTATTCCTATAAAACAGCTGTAAACATAAATCCTTTTTCCCCGGTTAACTTTTTTTGTGTAGGTGCATGAGGGATCGGGAAATAAGAAGCTTTTCATATATAGAGTTATCTCATTATTGATTAAGACTTGTTTTTATAATAAACAGTTAATGCTGATTAAAGAAACCTGGTTGGTGTGCTTTATTCTGGGGGACAAATAGAATATGTTTTTTGGTAGGTGGGACAATCTATTGATATGCTGTGACCTCTGGAGAAGTGGGACTGAACTAACATTGCACTCTTCCCACCTCAGTCGTAACACTGGGACTACTATCATTTTAGAATTGGAACTTAAAGAATTGGGTTACTCCATTCACCATTGCAGCTCTGTAGTCGTTATCATTTTACAATTTTAATCATTTGTTTAAAAAATAGAAAAAAATTCTGTTGGTAAGCATTCTAATAATCTCTTCGGCTAAACAACCTTGAAGCCATATTTATGACAGACATCTCCCATACAAAGTTATTAATACCTGTTGAGCCAAGTCCAACCCGATTGACTACTACTGTTCCTAAAACCATTTCAGACCATAAAACCATACATACGTTTTATTACATAGAGAATGCGCACTTCTCTATTTGGTTTTGCCTTCTCCAGATATCCTCTGGACTAAAATTGTGATGGAGAGAATAGAATAAGTTATTAATACAGGAGAAAATAATGCAACATTTTATAAGATTTGGGTTTCTTTAACCTGAGGGTGTATGCTTCTGTTATGTCTCCAACTTAGAACAGATTTTTCTGATTCTCTTCTCTTGAACAAACAGAAACATTTTGATTGCTAGTCCATGAGAATGAACAGTTAGAACTTGTTTGATTTGTATTGGAATAATTTTGCAATAGATATTAGTTATTGTACAAACAGAGCTAATTTTTTTTGAGAACTTGTGTTTCAGCCAACATTTATCTCATTGAAGGCACACTGAGATGATGTAAAATTATGTTTCCAATCGATGGCGTTTTCTGAATCCCTTTTGGAGAATTTGGTTTTAAACTGTACTGTTCCCTGATGTAATCTTTTACAAAATACACTGATTTGCTATTTTATTGAGAAAACCTAGTTGAAGGACCAAGACCCCTAATGCAGAATACCATCAAGGCTGAAAAAAGTAGTAGAGAAGATGATGTAAATGAACAGTGATTAGGCTACAGTAAGCTTTAGTTCTAAAAGCCTGTAGGTTGCCAGCGGGTGAGAAGATAGAGGGAGGCAAGGTGTTTCACAGTTTTGGGGTCCTAGGGCAGGATGTGTTAGAGAGCTACACTGAGCTTGATTTCAACACAGATTATGCAGGTAGAAAGAAGAGCATTTAGGCTGGTGTATTTGAAATTCCAGAAGAAAAGGAAGTGATTGCTGTTGGTTGAATTTGAGAAACATGAAGCAGTGGTGTATTTGAAGAGTTGAAAGATTTGTGTTGCATCATTGAATCTTTGAGACTCTTCAATCATTCTACTGTGACAGCGAAGGTTGTGTGTATTGAGGATGTGCATTCTTTGCAAAGAAAGTCTTGTGGCATATATTATGCTTTTAAATTCGCTTTTCGTTGGCTTCATACAAATGCATTGTTTTGCTCTGATGATGGACAGAGCAGCTATGTTGTCTCATTGTTACTAGGAACCAATTGAAAAGAAAATCTGGGGAAGTACTTTACGTTCAAAGTAGCCCCCTGTTCTACTTTTGAAAAAGCTATGGGCTTATCATTGTTTAATTTCACCCTGACTTGGTTCGTCTTCACTTGCTTAGCTGAATGGACCATTCCACTGAAATGGACTTTCCTAGCAACTGAGTAGTAAACTGGAATGGCTGCAATTTTGGACCATCCTGAGAGTTGCTTTTTTAATTTTTTGTTTATTCATTCATGGGATGTGGACGTCGCTGGCTAGGGCAGCATTTATTGCCCATCCCGAATTGCCCTTGAGAAGGTGGTGGTAAGCTGCTGCCTTGAACCGCTGCAGTCCATTGGTGGTAGGTACACCCACAGTGCTGTTGGGAAGGGAGTTCCAGGATTTTGACCCAGTGATATAGTTCCAAGTCAGGATGGTGTGTGACTTGGAGGGGAACTTGCAGGTGTTCCCATGTCTTTGCTGCCCTTGTCCTTCTAGTTGGTAGCGGTCGCGGGTATGGAAGGTACTGTTTAAGGAGCCTTGGTGTGTTGCTGCAGTGCAACTTGTAGATGGTACACACTGCTGTTACTTTGCGTCAGTGATGAATGGGGTGTCAGTCAAGCGGGCTGCTTTGTCCTGTGTGGTGTCGAGCTTCTTGGGTGTTGTTGGAGCTGCACCCAACCAGGCAAGTGGAGAGTATTCCATCACACTCCTGACTTGTGCCTTGTAGATGGTGGATAGGCTTTGGGGAGTCAGGAGGTGAGTTACTCGCTGCAGGATTCCTAGCCTCTGACCTGCTCTTGTAGCCATGTTATTTATATGACTACTCCAGTTCAGTTTCTGGTCAATGGTAGCCCCTAGGATGTTGATAGTGGGGGGATTCAGCGATGGTAATGCTGTTGAATGTCAAGGGGAGATGGTTAGATTCTCTCTTGTTGGAGATGGTCATTGCCTGGCACTTGCGTGACGCGAATGTTACTTGCCACTTATCAGCCCAAGCCTGGATTAAAAAATTTTTTTTTTATTCATTCATGGGATGTGGGCATCACTGGCTATGCTAGCATTTATTGCCCATCCCTAATTGCCCTTGAGAAGGTGGTGGTGAGCTGCCTTCTTGTACCGCTGCAGTCCATGAGGGGTAGGTACACCCACAGTGCTGTTAGAAAGGGAGTTCCAGGATTTTAACCCAGAATATTGTCCAGGTCTTGCTGCATTTCTGCTTCAGTATCTGAGGAGTCGTGAATGGTGCTGAATATTGTGCAATCATCAGCAAACATCCCTACTTCTGACCTTATGATTGAAGGAAGGTCATTGATGAAGCAGCTGAAGATGGTTGGGCCTAGGACTCTGCCTCTGAGCTACAGCAACAGCAAAACAAGTCTACCCGCTGGGAAATCGGAACCTTCAACAAATAGTGTTGTCCCAGTCTTAGACCTTATGGATACTTTGAACTTGGGCAATTAATGGTTCCGCAACTTATCTATGCGAAGTTGCAGTGCAACTCTATCACCATCCAGCCAGTCTGTCTTGTTGGCTGAGCTTGTTTTTCACCATCTGTGTCTTCTGTTAACATAGTGCAACTTTCAAAAGAGAATTAGATAAATATTTGAAGGGGTAAGAGCAGGATAGTGGGACAAATTGGATCACTTTGCCATAGACTCAGCACAGATATGATGGGTCAAATGGCCACCTGCTGTGCTGTATCATGGTGTGATCCTTTGAGTTCAGAGCCTTAATGGTGTTAAAATCATTAAGAAACCTCATGAGTAACTTTTTCTTTGCTTCTGTTCTTTCTCCATTTCTCCCTCTAATCTATAACCTGAAAGATATGGCACAGAGCAGAGGAAATGAACAAGAGAGAAGGGGAAAGGAAAAATTGTCAGTCTGTATCTTGAAAGCTATAAAGGAAATTTATTAATCTAAGAGTTACTCAGCAGGATGCTATTGTGTGGTTTATCTTTCTGCCGTGCCAATTATTTTCAGGGGTATCATCAAAGTATGAAAAATCCTGCACAAACGTATGTCAGGCGATGGCTATTTAAAGCTCATAAATACAAATGTTATTGATGGCTACAGGTAAATGAGTTTTATGTGAGTTCATTGACTCTTCATTATTGTAACTTGAATTGAACTTGCCAAGAGCAATTTCTGCGTCACCTTCCAAGGTCGTTGAAGATTTTTCAACAGCAAGTATATGCCACGATTAAATGATTTGAGAATTAAAGGAATAATAGTGATAACATGTAAAAGAATTAGAGTTGACATATATAATTGCCCATTTGTTGCATGTTTGTGTAATCTAGCACTGTATATTGATGTCCCCACCTCCTTCTGATTTTCTATTGTATTTGGTTTGTTTTCTCGTTTCTAAAATGGGATCTTGGAGAAAAAGAGATGTTGCTCAAAAGTTGTCATATTTCAGGTAAAATGCAAATATCTATCAGCTCTATTTATCCCAAAACAATCTGCAATTAAACAAACTGCTTTAATATGTGTCTCATGGTGAGAGGTAAGTTTCTTCTCCGTCCCCTGCCACCCCATCAAAAGGGCAAAAATCTGATTTAGTCAAGTATGGGATTTTGATGAAATCCTAAATCCTGTGTGTTTCTAGCAATTCTCTAAAACCTGAGGTGGGATTACAGACTTAATATTTTAGCATATTCATTATTTGTTAATGTGTTTTATATAAATATTTTGTTAGTTAAGGGTGTCAATGGATCTGGAGCTAAGTGGGGGAAATGTGGTTGAGGTACAGATCAGTTGTGATCTAATGGAATGGAGGAGTAGGCTCGGTCTGAATGGCCTCCTCCTGTTTGGTTTTTTGTTCCTTTTCTCTCCTGTTAACTACAACATACCTTGGAGATGCGATGGGAAGTGCACATGTTATATTCATGTTCGTACTAAGAGTTAACAACCAAGGTGTGATAATTATAAACGCAATGAATTTTAATATTGAATGTGAGGAAATAATGCCAGATACTCAATCTTATGGGGCTCATGATGAGTTAAGCAAGTTTTGGGCTTCATTCCTTTTACAGCTGCTGCAACTTCTGTCCCTAAGTTTTTTTTTTTAATTTCTTGTTTCAACTGACTTTCAAATTGACTTTGAGGTTGAATAATAATAAGTCCATGTGAAATTATATTTTATCATAAGAAAGGAAAGGTTGCAGCTAATGCCAACACTGAGAAATCTTCTCCACTGAAACCCAATTATCTCTTAAAGCAAAATACTCTAGTCAATGAAATTTTGAACTTTGACCCTAATAATTTTTCAAAAGATTACATTATACTTGAGGTTAGCTAGATCTGGAGAGACTCAATCTGTCTTTGTTATTGCAATAAATCTAAAATTACAGTGTCCAGTTGAGGATTCCATTTACAGAACTAATCTGAGTACAGGGTCACCTCCTGGTTGGTTTATGTGCCAGTATGGACTAACTCAGTTTCTTTGGCTGTATTAGATGCAACCATTTTGTTTGGTCACAGGGTAGCCCAGTACTACAACAGAAATTACATGTGGTATGTCATGGAATGATAGGGTATGGGTTTGATTCTGTGGGGAGTTGCATTCATCCTAGGGAGGATATAAGCAGAGGCCAGATTCATACTTGTAGAGTCAGTGAGGTAAGGCATGCAAAAAGTTGGACAATTGAAATGTCTTACTGGTGATGTAGGGAATGTCCTTCTGAGTTTGAGATTGGAGTTAAGATGTGTTGGGGTATTGTAGACAAGCGTGCTTGAGTAAAAACTTCAGCTAGACGCTCAACTTGGAGTAGGCATCTGAGAATAAGCACTGTATGTCTCTATATGGACTCTATGCATTCACTACAGGAGTGCCCTTTGGGGTGAAATCAGGACCGCATTGGTGATTTTGGTTATTGGATCCTTATTTGCTTTCTATAGTTTGTGATGTTCTCTGACCGTGCAGTCTATGGTTGATAGGTTTTGCCTAACCAGGGTCACATGATAATCTGTCAACCTTTTCAATAGAAATAATGCATTTTTTGGTGGCAGGGAGTGGGGAAATTGGGCATTTGTTTCAGGACTGAGCCAGCAGGCCTACATAAGGTGCACTTTGCTTCTGGTAAGATTAAGCTTTTGTAACTTGTATGCCACTTGATGAATATTGCAGTGCCTTTGCCATAGGGGTGGAATATGCTATTGTGGAAGTTTCAGCAGATTGTCAATTGGGCCTTTATATAAGATGATCCTTTTGGGTTTTCACAAGTCTTTGTGATGGGAGTTGCAACAGACCAGGAATTTCAAGTGATTGTGTTGAACCCCAGAATCTTAAACTCAGTTCTTTGTGTGGGGCATTGATTAGGTATTATTTAAAAAACAGACTTTATGCTCATCAAGGGTGTTACTTTTGGAAAGTTGACACCAGGTGTTGACATCAAACAATCACAGGCCTGCAGAGTAAAGGCTCTTCAACTCTGCCCTATCAATGTGTTAAAACTTCACAGAGCATCATGTACTGCACCAGTGTTTCCATTTGCCACATCAGTCATCCTGCGGCAGCAGTAATGTCCACAATTTAATGCCATTAACTAAGGTCAAGCATGTGTTGTGGCCAATGCTTACAAGGAACTTCCAGACTTACTTTACTTAGAGAGCCGTTGGAGACAACAGACTGGAGATGTTCATCAAAATCAATGTGGGTTGATTGAATCCAGGCTGTTAAGGACATTGCTGTAATCCACTGTGCTGCCAAGACGACATAATCTAGGTTTCTATCATGACCTATTGCACAAATGTGACTTAGCACCAGTTCGGGTAATTTAAACCATTTGTGTGAGCCCAAGAACAGGGACAAGAGGTACCATTGATCAATAATTTGCTTCCCAGCTGCTAGATTTCCATGTCAGTCTTTAATCAATGGCTGTAAAGTTGATATGTATACTGCACTGAAAGCAGTTTTGCAAATAACTATTAGCCAGAGCCTATCCTGTCGGATAAATACACTGCTTTCAAAGAAAATAACACTGAAACGTAAAGACAGAAGATCTCATGAAACATAAGTATTACCAGCTGTGCGAGTCATTAGCATTGACCAAAGTCAGTAAGGGTCTGTATGCTGAGGATTCTTCACAAAATAATGGCTCCTTTTCAACAGTTTCTTTTTCTCATCTCAGTTCAGTGTGGGTGTGTGTGCCGGCTTGATGTGCCACTGGCCACGTATGCTTTAATTGTCTCATTTTATCAAATGGGGAAAAAAAAAGAAGGACGATGTACTTATAAAGGACTTCAGCGTCAGGTGATGGTTGGCTTGACAGTACTGTTCCAATTATTTGTTGTATAAGGACAAAATCAAAGTTGAATAAGTAGGCAGACCTGAATTAGAATATCAATTCCATTAAGATCCCTTTGTCATTCCTGTTAAACAACAGTGTGCCCATATAGTTGAATCACTTCCTGGTTGGCAATCTTCAGGAATTGAAGAGATTCCAGATGTTGTGATTGTGGCTCGTTTTGTTTCTTTTCATTTGCCTTGATTTTAGGCTTTCAGCAGTTCAGTCTGTGACTTAGTAAATTAATGCAGAGAATTTAAGTACTGTTTATACAATGGCTAAGATAAAGTCACCACCTCTACTTTCTCTCTCCACTAGATTAATATTAATCAATTGCCCAGATGCATTTCAAAAGATGTGATTTTTGTGATTTGTTTATTTTCATGCCGCACTGCACATCAATATTAATTTCAGAGAAAGATATAACTACTGACGATTACACATTTGGCTGGGGAATGACACAGATTCCCATTAATGCAGAACCATAGGATCGAGTGTGTTTGCTCTGCACAGCAAACTCCAGCAAATAGTGAAATGGTTCTGATGTGACTGTAGTTCAGGTGATGGACTTGATGCGGAGTTTGCAAATTCTCCCTCTGACCGCATGGGTTTTCGCCGGGTGCTCCGGTTTCCTCCCACTGCCAAAGACTTGCAGGTGATAGGTGAATTGGCCATTGTAAATTGCCCCTAGTGTAGGTAGGTGGTAGGTAATATGGGATTACTGTGGGGTTGGTATAGATGGGTGGTTGTTGGTTGGCACAGACTCGGTGGGCCGAAGGGCCTGTTTCAGTGCTGTATCTCTAAATAAATAAATAAATTTTCCAGACTGGTAAAGTGGGTGCACAGAAATGTCCAAACTCTACTCCTCTTAACTCAAATTCACTTAATTCAAATGGAAATTATGCAAAAGAAAAGCTGCTGCCATAGAGGGAGTGCAACAAAGGTTCACCAGACTGAGCCTTGGGATGGTAGGATTGTGCTATGAGAGATTGAGGAGACTGGGTCTACATTCTCTAGGGTTTAGAATACAACATTTTTACAGGGCTCAACAGGGTAAATGCAGGAAGGATGTTTCTCCTGGCTGGGGGTGTCTAGAACTAGGGGGCACAGTCTCAGATTAAGAGGTAGGTCACTTAGGACTGAGATGAGGAGGAATTTCTTCACTCAAAAAAGGTCGTGAATCTTTGGAGTTCTCTACCGCAGAGAGCTGTGGATGCTCAGCCATCGAATATATTCAAGATAGATCGATAGATTTCTAGGTATTAAAGATATCAAGGGATATAGGGACAGTTTGGGAAAATGGCATTGAGATAGAAGATCAGTCATGATCTAGTTGAATGGCAGAGTAGGCTCAAGGGGCCAAATGGCCTACTATTTCCCAAAAAAAATCTGCTGGGACTGTTCTAGAATCTAGGGAATTTTAGAAAATCATAACCAGTGCATCCACTATCTCTGCAGCTACCTCTTTTAAAACCCAAGGATGTAGGCCATCAGGTCCTGGGGATTTGTCAGTGTCCCTTAAGTTTCTCCAATATTTCGATTCTGCTGATATTAATTACCTTTAGTTCCTTATTCTCTCATTAGCCTCTTGGTTACCCACTATTTCTTGTATGTAATTTGTGTTTTCTGCTGTGAAGACGGACACAAAATATTTGTTCAACGTCTCTGCCATTTCCTCATTCCCCTAATAATGTCTTCTGCCTCTGTAATTATACATTATACAGTGAAGCCGACCACTTGCAGAGTGAATGCTGTAGTATGCTATTCTCCTGCAGCTCCCCCCCCCCCCCCCCCGCCCAACTGAGATATGTTTGAAATATGTTTGCCAGTTAATTTCTTTCAGTCATTCTACATTCCTTTGAAATTTTGGCTTTTTAAAATCATGTGTATATTTTTGTCCTGGCAGTGGCACAGTGGTTAGCACCATAGCCTCACAGCTCCAGGGACCTGGGTTCGATTCTGGGTACTGCCTGTGTGGAGTTTGCAAGTTCTCCCTGTGACCGCGTGGGTTTTCGCCGGGTGCTCCGGTTTCCTCCCACAGCCAAAGACTTGCAGGTGATAGGTAAATTGGCCGTTGTAAATTGCCCCTAGTGTAGGTAGGTGGTAGGGAATATGGGATTACTGTAGGGTTAGTGCAAATGGGTGGTTGTTGGTCGGCACAGACTCGGGCCGAAGGGCCTGTTTCAGTGCTGTATCTATAAATAAAAATAAATAATACTGGTGCTGATTGCTGGATAACCTGAAGTGCAATTGTAATATGGTTAGACATTGCTGGAGGTTCCAATCATAATTTGTGGTTGCTGTCCTATCACTGGTCAGAATCCAACCCTGATGTAGTTTTCCCTAGTCGAGTTGATAGCACATGGCCCCAAAGCAAGTATACAGCAAATTTATAATTTCTGATTCTGTTGCTTGATTTGCATTATTAAATTTCCAGTTTCTATTGGGTGGATTGAAGTTCCTCTTAGAGCAACACTATTATCCTTCTAACCTCATCCCTGTACTGTCCTCATTCCATGTGCTATCCAGGAATCTCTCGCCGAACGTGGTTTTCATCCTGTACTTTTTAAATCAAGCGGGCTATTTCATGGCTACCCTGTGATAGGGTCCTCAGTTGTGATATTTGATAAAACCAAAGAAAAACCCAACTCAATGCAAACATACTGAAATCAACATTTATTATAAAGCATGCACCTTCTCAGCCACTCCACCTGCGTTTTCTCACTGGTCCCTACTGCTCCTTGGCCTGGCTCCATCGCCACATTCATATTCACTTACTCTCATCCTGTTGCTGTGCTACTGAGAATCACAGCTTTGACTTGCTGTTTTGGGAAGAAAGGTGCTTGGGTCTGGCATGGCTCCAAAACTAGAGAACACAAATGTAAGAGAGTCTCTAATAAATCCAGTAAAATTTCAGGAGAAACTGCTTTACCCAGTTAGAATGTGGAACTTGCTACCGCAAAGAGCGGTTGAGGGGAATAGCATAGATGTATTTAAGGGAAGCTAGATAAGTAAATGATGGAGAAAGGCACAGAAGGTTATGCCAATAGCGTTGGATGAAGTAGGTTGGAAGGCAGCTTGTGTGGAGCATAAACACCAGCAAAGACCAGTTGGGCCAAATGTGCTACAAATTCTATAATTCCCTCGGGCTTTATTACTTTCAGCCTGAGCAAGCTTTGCTGCTTCAGGGCACCAATTAATAGAAGCTCGCTTACAGCATGGAAATTCTATCTTATCAGTTAGACTCTGCCATCAGGCTGAGAGCATTGAAGAGAAAGTAGGGATTCCTCAGTGCCAGCTGTCCTTGGTGAAATGGCCATTCTTCACACAGACTGGATAGTGTGTAGTCATGGATATTTGATAGTGGGGAGCGTTATTGCCCAATGCATATCCCGCATTGTGTGTTTGTGTTTGTATATTTTTTTAAAAAGTCATTTGAGTTAAACATGATGTATAGGATTCTATAAATCTTGCCATATTCTATGCATTTGCTTTTACAGGTTGTGCCTGATTTTGATCTATTTTTCTTGCGAGAAAAGCTCTTTTTTTGCTCACCTTGACCCAAAGTGCCACACCTTAATATAGATTTTATACTATGTAATGTGTTCCTTTATTAATGTAGCATGAGTTTTCGCCGCACACTTTTTTTTGTTTACTCGATTATGTGTTGATTTTCTGACGGCTGCCATCACCTTTATTTGTAAATCAGCATGGAGGAACAAAAGCATTTAAAGTTGTTTTGGTGGTTGACTTTGGAATGCGCTGTGTAACCAGTAGGTTTTGACTCCCTGCCAATGGGGTTAATTTCAAAGAATGAGATAGCACAGAAGGGGGCCATTCAGCCCATCATGCCTATGTGAGCTCTTTGAAAGATTGTCCAATTAGTCCCAATTAGACTTGTTTGGCATTGTTCTTAATCATGAGGAAGTCTCAGGGAATAGGTCATCAACCTGCTTGGTGAAGAATAGAAGCAGTATTATTATATGGAAATACATAGAGTTTACAGCACAGAAACAGGCCATTTGGCTCAGTTGGTCTACGCCAGTTATGTGCCACACCAGCCTCCTGCCACCCTGCTTCACCTGACCTTATCTGCATATTCTTCTATTCCATTCTGCCTCATACTCATCTAGTTTCCATTAAAAGTATCTTTGCTATTTGTATTTTATAGCACCTTTAATGTACCAAAATTTCCTAGGCACTTCACAGGAGAATTATAAAACAGAATTTGACACCGAGCCACTGAAGGAGATATAAAGATAGATGACCAAAAAAGAAGTAGGTTTTTTTTTAGAGATACAGCACTGAAACAGGCCCTTCGGCCCACCGAGTCTGTGCCGACCATCAACCACCCATATATACTAATCCTACACTAATCCCATATTCCTACCACATCCCCACCTGTCCCTATATTTCCCTACCACCTACTTATACTAGGGGCAATTTATAATGGCCAATTTACCTACCAACCTGCAAGTCTTTTGGCTTGTGGGAGGAAACCGGAGCACCCGGAGAAAACCCACGCAGACACAGGGAGAACTTGCAAACTCCACACAGGCAGTACCCAGAATTGAAGAGTTAAGGAGTGTCTTAAAGGAGGAAAGAGATGTAGAGAGGCTTAGAGAGGGAATTCCAGAGTTTAAAAGGTGTGGCCACCAACAGTGGAGTGATTACATTTGAAGATACGCAAGAGGCCAGAATTGGTGGAGCACAGCTATCTCAAAGGGTTGTGAGGCTGGATGTGATTAGAGATCAGGGTGGGGGTGAGGACATGGAGTGATATGAAAACAAGGATGAGAATTTTAAAGGTGAGGCATTGATTAACTGGGAGCCAATGTAGGTCAGCAAGCACAGTGTGATTGGTGAATGGGACGTGTTGCAAGTTAAGACGAGAGCAGCAGAGTTTTGGATGTCCTCAAGTTTACGGATGGTAGAATGTGTGAGACTGATCACGAGTTCATTGGAATAGTCAAGTCTAGAAGTAACAAAGGCATAGATGAGGGTTTCTGCAGCAGTATGAGTTGAGGCGGGGCACCGGCAGTTAATGTTACTGAGGTGAAAATAAGCGGTCTTAGTGATAGCACGATATTTGGTCAGAAGCTCACCTTGGGGTCAAATATGACACGAAGGTTGCAAGCAGACTTCAGCCTCAGACAATAGGTAGGGAGAGGGATGGAGTTGGCAGTTAAGAAATGGAGTTTGTGGCAGGGACCGTGGGCAGTGGCTTCAGTCTTAATATTTGGTTGGTTGGAATTAGAATTAGAACATTACAGCGCAGTACAGGCCCTTCGGCCCTCGATGTTGCGCCGACCATCTGACCTACACTATTCCATTTTCATCCATATGTCTATCCAATGACCACTTAAATGCCCTTAAAGTTGGCGAGTCTACTACTGTTGCAGGCAGGGCGTTCCATGCCCCTACTACTCTCTGCGTAAAGAAACTACCTCTGACATCTGTCCTATATCTTTCACCCCTCAACTTAAAGCTATGTCCCCTCGTGTTTGCCATCATCATCCGAGGAAAAAGACTCTCACTATCCACCCTATCTAACCCTCTGATTATCTTGTATGTCTCTATTAAGTCACCTCTCCTCCTCCTTCTCTCTAACGAAAACAACCCCAAGTCCCTCAGCCTTTCCTCGTAAGACCTTCCCTCCATACCAGGCAACATCCTAGTAAATCTCCTCTGCACCCTTTCCAAAGCTTCCACATCCTTCCTATAATGCGGTGACCAGAACTGCACGCAATACTCAAATGGCATTCTTCCATTTATGAAAGATGATGGACATGCAGCAAACAATCCATTATAACAATATTTAGTTGGATGCTGGGCAAGCAGTCTGACAATTTAGAGACAATGGAGCGGTTGAGAGGGATGATGGTGAGGTAGAGTGAGGTATCGTCAGTGGACGTGTGGAAACTGATGTACTGTTTTCGGGTGATCTTGCCAAGGAGCAGCATGTGGATGAAAAATAGGAAGGGGCCAAGGATAGATCCTTGGTAGACACCAGAGATATTAGTGTGGGAGCCAGGAGAGAAGCCATTGCAGGTGATTCTTTGACTGTACTGAAATAGATAAGAATGGAACCAGGCGAGTGCAGTCCCACCCAGCTGGATAACGGAGGAGGGTGATGTAGTTAGCCCTGTCAAAGACTGCATACAGATCAAGATGGATGGGGAGATAGTTTACTTTTGTCACAGTCAGGTTGTCATTTATGACTTTGATAATAGCCGTTTCGGTACTGTGGCAGAGGCGGAAACCTGATTGAAGATATTTAACCATGGAATTCCAGGAAAAATGGACACATTTAAGAGGCTGACACGTTCAAGGACTTGGGGACTTGGGGAGGAAGGGGAGGGTGAAGATGGGGTGGTAATTTGCAAGAATGGAGGAGTTAAGGGTAGGTTTTTTTGAGGAGGGGTGCTGTACTTAAGGAGAGAGAACGAGTAACATGGGAGCCAGGAAGGGAAGTTGGGTGGTCAGCAGTTTAGCGGGAAATAGAGTTGAGGTCGCCTCAACTACTTGTGATGGTGTGTTCCAATCTTTGAGATTTTTTCTGAGTTCCTTGTTGGATTTATTAGTAACTATCTCATATTTATAATTCCTAGTTTTGGGCTGTCTACGTCAAAACATCCTCTCTTTGTCTACTCTATCAGCGGTCATAACTTCAATATCTCCATCAGGTTACCTCTCAACTTTCTCTCTTTTTCGAGAAAAGATAGCCTGCCTATTCAGTCTGTTGAAAGGGTTTTGAGATCTCAGCTACAACAGGCCAAGTTTATCCTACTTATTGCTTTTCCAGTGCTCTTTTCTCCTCTGTTCGTTACATGTTGTTAGAATTCTAATGGACCAAATTAATTAATTCCTGTTCACTTCCATAATACTGAATTTTGATGCACTGAATCTTTCTCCATCTTTCTTCACATACATGCGCACACCCACGTTTTCTTTGGCTGCCCTGGTTGGGCTGATTGACTAGGTGGACCCAGTCATTGTGCCTGTGGAGTGACTGAAATGTAATTTAAACACTGATGTAGTTTTTTGTTGTGGCAGAGGGTTGAATGGACTACTGTTACTTATTAATTCAAATCTAAAATAGTTTAACAAAAGAAAATTAATTTATTAACATTCTATCCTATTGAGGTGTCGGGAGCTGCTTTTGTTCCAATTCTGCTGAAGGTTGCACATGAAGCTCTTGTGCATTTCATACAGATCCCTATTGACATTTGTTCACTGTCCTGAACTTTGTGTAATTATCTCCTGTTCCTTATTTTCACTCAGACTTGTAGTGGATTTATTATTGCTGATTTATTTCTCTGTCTCCAAGTCTTCATAATACATGAAGAAAATTATATAATTAATTCCCCATTTACCATATAGGCCTAAAATTGAAAAGCAACCTGTAGTTTAATAAAAGCAAAATACTGCAGATGCTGGAAATCTGAACTAAAAACAAGAAATGCTGGAAATACTCAGCAGGTCTGGCAGCATCTGTGGCGAGAGAAGCAGAGTTAACATTTCAGGTCAGTGACCCTTCTTCACTTGTAGTTTAGACTATTATAATGAGGTAAGGTTGAAACTGTCCATCTGGCTCCCATTAGAATTTCTATTTAGTAACGTGTAGGGATAACTGACTGAAGTATATGTTTTTCTTGTTATTTAAATAATGGCATGAGATTTAGATCTAATAAATCTATTCATGATTGTATAATGTAGGTGTTAGCAAACACTTCTGCTTAATGGTCTTTTGATGTGCAACTCAGTGCAAATATATTACAAGAAACTACACACCTTAAGATTGTGATACACCTACTTATAGGCCTAGTTTGCAATGGGAGTAATGTGATTTAATTCAAATTTCAGTTAATTCAGTTTGTGAGGAAGTAATGTAAGAAGCAAAGCAAGAAGAAAGGATTGGGAAATCTTCAGATGTGTGAAGTGTGACATGTTATTAAAAGATAAGTTAGTTAAATAGCATTCTGTGAACATATCATCACGACACTTCATCCTTGATACGAGGATGCTTCTTTGCCGATAAAAGGCTACGTCAGTCAATTGCCTCTTTATGCACCGTTTACTGGAAATAAATGCATAACTCATTTACCAAATCATGTATATATTGATCATTTTGTGCTTCTCAGGCTGGCAGTTCATAGAAATTCTATTTAATCATCTGTTTTTTAATGTGGTTATAAATTAAAATGAGAAAATGCTCAACTTAAACATTACCACAGATGACTTTTTTGGAGGGAAGGTTTTATTTTAATGCATCGTCTTCAGATGAAATAAGACAGTGAATTTTAAATATTTGACATGTAGCAAACTATTAAAATAATGAGGAACTCCCCTTCAATAGATTAGTTATGAAGTGCATTGCTCATTGTTGAACTGAACCATCTGGATAAACAAGGTTCCAGATTTTCACCCTGAATGGAGTAAGCTGATATTAGCTAGCATGGTGCTAAGATTATTACATTTGGCCGTTGCTGCTTACCGCCCCCCCCCCCCCCACTGCCCCAACTCCTTTCCCCACTTTGTCAATTTGCGATATCACATTCTCAAAAAAAAAGCCTGTGGTTCAGCAGGCAAATCCAGGCTTCCAACACTCTATGGGTTATTGTTTATTTGGTTATTTTCTATTTGCTTTTCTGATTATTGATTATACTGGTTATTAAAGTGAGACTAGTGGATCTCATTGCTTGCATGACTCTAAATCTTTTGGAGTGTGGGAACAAAATTTTCCTATTCATATATAATAAAATAAAAACAAGAAATGCTGGAAATACTCAGCAGGTCTGGCAGCATCTGTGGAGATAGAAGCAGCGTTAACGTTTCAGGTCAGTGACCCTTCATCAGAACACTTGCCTATTTTTCAGTCTGTTTTCTAACTCTTAACTCTCAAAAGAAAACAGTCTCTACTTTACAAATCTCCTCTTGTGTTCCTAAGCGTCTTGGGGTCTATTTCATCGATCCGAGGTTCTTAACAGATTTCAGTCACTTAAGCCCACCTGGAATGCCTACTTCAGTCGTATCTAAATCCCGCAGCCTCTGTTTGATATATTAGTTTCCTTCCACGGCTCGCAGAAGCAACCATTTGACATTTGAAATATCTTTTTGTCATTCTGATGTTTGACTCATTTTGGGTCACACAGTTTTTAAATTGTTTATTTTATTACTCTAATTTTCTTGTATTTCACAGAAAAGCGATGAAAATGAATAAGAAGGGCTGAGGTAACAAAAGTCAAATAAATTAGTTTTCTTTGAGGGGGTACATTTGCATTGGCTGCTTTATCTGGTTCCAATTTTCTTTTGATATCCCTACTCTTTTTTGACTTGCTTCTGTATAATCTATACTCATCTCTTTTCCCTACCAGCTTTGTAATTTTTTTTTCTTTTACCCCCCCCAGATCTCCCTTTTAATTTTTTCCACAATTTTGGAGCATTTTCATTTTGCCTTGCCTCATTTTTGTCTGGCAAGTGCCATATAATGTTTGCGAAGGGTATTAATTTATCCTTAACAGATAAATTCTGATATCAGATACAGTGCCCCCATGTCGATGTTAGCAAGCTTAAATCCTTGTATCGCTGAAACCTGCCCACCTGAATGTGCATACTGTTGTGAAAGCCTCTGTTTTGTTAAATATATTTTTTGATGGTTCATTTTTGAAAGATTGAAGGAATTTTAAACTTTGGGGTTTTCAAAGGCGGTTATGTAAAGGCCACTTAACTTTGAAAAACAGTCCCTGAAAATGTTTTTTAAAAGGGGCACTGAGAAGTCTTGTGAGGAAAGTGAGCCTCTCTGGGAAACCATCTGACTTCCAGCTCAATAAACAACAGATAACTTTGAACACCTGGCGAAGTTGTTTTCAAAGAAATGACAGGTCAAGATTGACGGAGGTAAAAGGTTGACCTCCTGTTGTCAGTTTTGCTTTTGAATTGTTTTGAGTTGGGGTTGAACTGTATAAAAAGGAAGAGAACTCCCAAGGAAGGAGAGAAGACCACAACCCGACTCAGCTTTCCAGCATCCTGCTAAAAGATCCTGAGAAGTCCACTGTGTCAACTCATCTCGTCTCCTGTCATTGAGAATTAATTTAACAGGTTTTTCTTTAATGCCACCTGTAAAGAACTGTTCTAAAAGATCCCAGTGTCCCGTCTACGTGTACTTGGAAGCCAGACTGTATGCCAGTTTTGGAATACAACATATATCATCGGCAGTTTCTTCAAGAATGAGCAAGTATTCAGGCCAAGTGGTTTTTTTTGTTGTCTGTAATAGAGCTGTAAAAACAAAAATCCCTTTATTTTCCTGCTTAACTGGTCTGTGTGTGTGTGAGTGTGAGGGGCTAAGGTAAAAAGGGAAATTTAATATTTCACTCTGTGTGTTTATGCTTTTCATTACTGGTGAAGACTTGTTTTATAATCAACTGATAATTTTGTTGTTTATTAAAGAAAGTTGGTTGGTGTGTTTATTCTGGGATAAAAAAATGGAGTCTATGATTGACCGTATCGGTAAGTAGGAAAAAATATAAATATTTATTGTGACCCATGGAGAAATGGAACGAGAATAAACAGTGCACTCCTCCTGCCTTGGTCATAACAATACTCAGATTTGGTTAAATGTACACCCTCTTATCCAAGTCAAATTGAAAGTTATTGTGTGCATGATGGCTATTGCCTAATGGTTCTCTGCAAAATCTAAGTGCAGAAAAGTCTTGTGCACAACAGCTCCTGAATGCACTGCATTAATGATTTTCAAATCTTTTCCAATGTATAGTGGACTGACTAAACTGCCTCATCCTTTTTTTTGCTTAATTTTGTGATGAGGCATTCTCTCTCTTTTGGCCTGATGATCTTATAGTATGGCACAAATATTGCCCTCGCTCTGTGGAATGCTTCTGCCCGGATGGTTTCATACAATGGCTGTAGTGCTAGCTTGACTACTTTAGCATTTCAGTTTGCCCATTGCATCTGTTTTCTCTATCCTTTGTGAATATCCTCTACCTTTTGTAAGCTATTTACTCATCCATTGCCCAGGGGTAGCTGTGTTTCTGTGATTTTGATAACATTGCTGATTGTTACCATTGCCTCCAGTTACACCATTTTGTTTTGAACGCTTCTGACATTGTATATGTACATCTAATTTTAGTATTTCTCCCATTAACCTTACCATCTGGTTGCTTTCTCTTGCAGTCTGAGTAATGTAGTACTTCTTGCCATGCTAAATTTGTCCCTTTCTTCTCTATGCTATCATATATTATCCAAACCCATTTCGTTTAGTTCAAATGGTTTATTTCCATCTAGGCTGTTTGTTCATTTATTTCTTCAAAACCACCGTCCATCCTTCTGACTTATTTCTTTATTTTCTAGCTGGCTTTGTTCCTTCTCACTCACTCATTTATTTTCCAATTATGTACTTGCTAATTTATTAGCTCATTTCCACTTGGGTTCATCTTTGTTTTTCAGTGGGGTCAGTTCCGACTCATTTATTTTTACCCAACCTTTTATTTATGTCCTCATCCACCCCACCCTTCCTAGTTAATTTTAAAAAATTTATTTTTACCCATATGTTTTTCCATTTCTTTTTCACTCATTCCTTATTTCAGTTATCCTGTCCTATGCTACTTATTTTATTTGTCTTTGCTACCTCAGCCCTTCCTATTCATTTTAATTTATTTATTTTGTTCTTCATGCACATCTATTTTGACTTTTGGTACCTGAACTCCACAAGTAAGACATGATCCAATCAAATCCTTGAGCAACTCTACTGTATTTTATAACAATGTGTTGTTTGCTTGTTATTGAACAGGATATCCTGTGGCTCAGTATGAGCAGCACAACAAAAAAACATTAGTACAGGATACCCAAAATACAGCCCATAGGCTACACTGGCTGTTAGTGCTAGCAATAAGACACACAAGGTCCAGGAAATTCCATTCTATTTGCTATTATTTCTTGCCTGCATTGTCACATTGATTTGGAGGCATGCAAAGGGCTGTTCTTGAAGCTGCAGCCACTTGGTGGATAAATCCTAATGCAGAATAGCAAGTTCTATCAGGATCAGCAGCCTGGAAATGAATAAGAACACTGATTTGTTTTTTTCAACTTGATATGTGGCCCATGAACCTCTATGTCCTGCACCTAAATGACCCAGTAAAACAAGCATGGAGTATGTGCATCCAATTGGTGCAAAATCACAGAAATTTGGAGCTCTGATGTCCTCTGAGGACTGGTAGGACTTCAATTCATGCTAGAAACATAATTAACTTGCAAAAAGGCTTGGAGCTATGTGGTAGATCAACAGCCAATGTAGTGAACTATGGCTGGGGGAGTGCAAGTTCTTTGTATTACTTTGAGGAGATGCCAAGTAGATGACATGCATCGTCAAACCAAAAGGTGAAGTTACTTTATAAGAGTTATCCCTCACCTGCTTTTCCTCCCTCCTACCTTTTGGCTCAGGATGTCAGTTATGAAAGTTAGGGTGCCACACCTTCCTGGTTGCAGATGGTGCTTACTCTGGGGAAAACAGAGAAATTGTAAGAAATGTAAGAAATTGGCATCCTCAGAAAAATCTACAAAGAAAAAATGATGCCTCTGCAGCACCTAATGGTTTCATGGCATTCGTAGGTTGTCTATCTACCCACTAGAAAGGGCTATATTATGGCATTAAGAGACCTGATGAGGGTGGAGGGTATTAGAATTGGAGACGTATTCAGAAGCAGTATTAATTTCTTGGCACTCCGTATTGATGTAAGCTAAAGAACAGCTGCAATGTTGGTTGTTACTGGCCCAGTGTTATCTGGAGCTGGGTGTAGTTTTAGGTTTGTTGGCCTGGAGAACTTGTTGACTAAACATTTGTAGTTGAAAGTACTTTTTAAGCTGAGGATTCCCTTTGTTCAACACTGCTACCTTGGCTGTAGCAGAAAGAGAATTGTCCTATGAGAATTTCTTCTTTTCCTATGCTGGGGACTAAATAAAACATGTCAAATGTGTGATAGTTAGATGTAAGCAACAGTCATAGCAACCACTTGATCCCTTAACTATATACTTCATTGCAGAGTGGACATCTTATCTCTAAGTGCTAAATGTACTTCACGCAGATCTGCAACTTTTATAGTTATCTGATATGCCCCGTGGAAAATGGTTTTCAGAAGAGCAGAAAAGGAGAGGTGGGATAAGAGAAAATAATATTCATGCATTGCCAAATTCATAAGTTCTCATGTATAGAAGACTGTACTCTTGGTTCTTGTCCTCTCTACATTGTTAGCACTCTCCATTGTTGCCTAAATTCTTTTTGAAATGGTGGACTTTTGCTATCCTGTAAAGTGTGTACGACCTCTGTGCAATTATTGTACCTATACTGTTAAGGAAAAAAATGGCCATTGATAGTGAGACCATAACTTTAGACTGCTAGAATGCAACATTTCACTATTGTGTATCTGCAAGGGTTGCTAGATAAGAGCATTCACTCAGGCTGGTAACTATGGCTGGAATTTTACGTCAGGCCAGTGGCCCTGCCCCCACAGGCAGAAAAAGTTGCTGGCGAGCCCGCCTCCACCTGGCCTGGAAGCCACACCATGCTTTTACAAGGTCTGGGCCCTTAAATGGCCTCGGGCAGGCCAACCGCCCCTCTGAGGCAGGAAGTACTGTCTCCAAGAGCTGCCAGCCAGACAGTAGGCCAGCGCCTCTTCAGTCCCAGCAGTGTCACCGAGAGCGGTGGCCAATGCTAGGACTGCACCCGGCTAGGACTGGCAACATGGACAAGGCCCTCTAAGTGTGTTGGGCCTCGCCGGGGACAATTGGCTGGGCCCTGGTTGGGGAGCGAGAGGTCACTCAAGAGAGTGGAGGGAGGTGCTCCAATAGGGATAGCTTGTGCAATGGGGGGGAGGGGTTGCGGTGGGGTGGCGGGGAAAGAGAGGGAACCCTGTGTCAGGTACAGGTGCTCGATCAGGAGGCCTCTGCCACAGCCTGCAAGGAGGCCACCAGGTTTTACTGGGCGGACTTCTGAGCTACTGAACTGCCTACCTGCTGGTAATATACCAGTGAAGATGGGAGAAGGCCCTTAATTGGCAATTAATTAGCCACTTAAGGGCCTTAATAGGCCTGGGGTGGGTGGGCCATTTGTCACCTCCCCGCCACTCATAAAATTGCAGCGGAGGTGGGAAGGTGATGGAAACAGCAAACCACCCCCCCCCCCCCCCGCCCCAACCCCACTCACTTTTATACCCTCCAGCCTGCTCCTGCAGGAGGCATTTAATTCCGGCCTATGTCTGTACTGATAGGTCCAAATTCATGTTCCATTGTCTGACTTGGAATCACAAATGCTTCTGTGCTGCTGTGCTTTAATAGGTCTGAACATTCGACTTCAAAGCTTCATCATTCAGTGTCAGAACTCCTTAATCAATTTTTGTGCATATTAACAAATGAGGGAGAAAGTTAGATAGGCTGTTTACCTGTGGATTACTAACCCTCCAATTCTCTTGGGTTATTGATTGGATACTCTTAGATTTTAAGATTTATCTTATTAATTGCTTTCACTGTTCCTTGAGGATTCTGCCATCTCCTCCAACCAAGGAACTAACACTGTTTCAGAGCAGAACCTTGCAGACAGGCAAGGCAACCTAACTGAAAATGAGATTGCAAAGATGCAAGTTTCTCAGAGATGCATGTTTCTACACTATTTCCTTTGAGGATAGTGACAAATCTTAGTTATATTTGGTGGTTAAATAATGAGGAAAAACCATGCTTAACATTCTTTTTGGGAACTGATGAAAAAGCAAAATAAGCTTTATTTGAATTCAATTGCATAAATCCCACTTCAGCCAAATTATTTAACAAGATGCTAATGGGATGTGAGAAATCGCATTTCAGCAATTTGATAAATGTGCCAATTATTTGTCTTTTGCTTTTGCTGATAATTTGCATGCACTTGAATTGGACATAAAAATTGGACATGTCTAAATATTCAAATAATAGCTGCACGTGACATCCTAGAATTAACGTTAAAATATAAGCTCAGATTCCACTGTCTTAGCAAAAAGTGTATGCCACCAATGACTGACTTGCTGTTTCACGAATGCAAGAGACCCTGATAGCTATTGAAATATTTGCTGTGGTTATTATGTTCACTCCATAGGAATTGAGACCATCACTGTTGGGAGTTGGTAGGGATAAAAATGGACTTAAGTGGCTCAATCTTTGAGAATTAATTCTTTTTATTTTGTAATTTTTGTGTGTTCATTAGATCTTCTAGCTCTCTCTATTCATCATTATTAGGCTGAGAGGGAGTTCAGACAGGTTGTCCGAGGCCTGTCGCAACCCTACTTAGTAACGGACCGCTGAGGAGTCATACTACAGAAACCAATTGATTTGCTTTTTAGTTTTTCCAGCTTGGTTAAAACTAGACATTCACCATGTTTTTAAAATTTGTTTCATGGGATGCAGGTGTCACGGGCAAAGCCAGCATTTGTTGCCCCTCTCTAATTGCCCCTGAGAAGATGGTGGTGAACTGCCTTCTTGAACCGTTGCAGTCCATGTGGTGTAGGGAAACCCACATGGAGGGAGTTCCAGGTTTTTGACCTAGCGGCAATGAAGGAACAACAATATAGTTCCAAGTTAGGATGGTGAGGCTTGAAGGAGAACTTGCAGGTGGTGGTGTTCCCATGCATCTGCTGCCCTTGTCCTTCTAGGTGCTCTAGGTCGCAAGTTTGGAAGGTGTTGTCAAAGGAGCCTTGGTGAGTTACTGCAGTGCATCTTGTATGTGGTACACATTGCTGCCACTGTGCATCAGTGATGGAGGGAATGAATGTTTAAGGTGGTGGATGGGGTGCTGATCAAGTGGGCTGCTTTGTCCTGGATGGTGTTGAGCTTCCAGAGTGGTTTTGGAGCCACAGGCAAGTGGAGAGTATTCCATCACGCTCCTGACTTGTGTCTTGTAGACGGTGGACGGGAGCTGGGTTACTTGCAGCAGAACACCTAGCCTCTGATCTGCTCTTGTAGCCACAGTATTTATATGACTACTCCAGTTCAGTTTCTGGTCAGTGGTAACTCCCAGGATGTGGGGGATTCAGTGATGGTAATGTCAAGGGGAGATGGTTAGATTCTCTCTTGTTGGAGATAGTCATTGTAGGGTATAAGTTACTGCAATGTCATTTAGGGGATAAGTCACTGAAATGCAGTGAGGTGTGAGTGACTACCCTTGACATCAAGGCAGTATTTGACTGTGTATGACATCAAGGAGCCCTAGCAAAACTGGAATCAATGGGAATTGAGGAAAACTCTCCGCTGGTTGGACTCATATCTAGCACAAAGGAAGATGATTGTGGTTTTGGAGGTCAATCATCTCAGTCCCAGGACATCACTGCAGGAGTTTCTCAGGGTAGAGTCCTCGGCCCAACCATCTTCAGCTGTTTCATCAATGACCTTCCCTCCATCATAAGGTCAGAAGTGGGGATTTTCGCTGATGATTGCACAATGTTCAGCACCATTCGTGACTCCTCAGATACTGAAGCAGTTTGTGTAGAAATGCAGCAAGATCTGGACAACACTAGGCTTGGGGTGATAAGTGGCAAGTAACATTTGTGCCACACAAGTGCCAGGCAATGACCATCTCCAACAAAAGAGAATCTAACCATCTCCCCTTGGTGTCAATGGTATTAACTGTGTTGAATCCCCCACTATCAACATCCTGGGGGTTACCATTGACCAGAAACTGAACTGGACCAGCCATATAAATAATAACAATAATAAAAACAAGAAATGCTGGAAATGCTTAGGTCTGGCAGCATCTGTGGAGAGAGAAGCAGAGTTAACGTTTCAGGTCAGTGACCCTTCATCAGCCATATAGATACTGTGGCTACAAGAGCAGTTCAGAGGCTAGGAGTTCTGTAGCGAGTAACTCGCCTCTGTACTCCCCAATGCCTGTCCACCATTTACAAGGCATAAATCAGGAGTGTGATGGATACCCTCCACTTGCCTGGATGGTTGCAGCTCCAACACCACTCAAGAAGCTCAACAGCATCCAGGATAAAGCAACCTGATTGGCACCCCATCCACCACCTTCAACATTCACTTTCTTCGCCGCTGCTGCACAGTGGCAGCAGTGTGTACCATCTACGAGATGCACTGCTGCAATGCACCAAGGCTCCTTAGACAGCACCTTCCAAATCCCTGACCTCTACCACCTAGAAGGACAAAGGCAGTAGATGCATGGGAACACCACCACCTGCAAGTTCCCCTCCAAGCCTCATGCCATCCTGACTTGGAACTATATCGCCGTTCCTTCACTGTCACTGGGTCAATGTCCTGGAACTCACTTCCGAACAGTACGGTGGGTGTACTTACACCCCAAGGACTGCAGCGGTTCAAGAAGGCAGCTCACCAATACCTTCTCAAGGACAATTAGGGATGGGCAATAAATGCTGGCCTAGCCAGCGATGTCCATGTCCCATGACGAATAAAAAAAAAAGACACTCTTGCTATTCCATAGTATGATGCAGTAAAAGATTGGGGGCTGATACTGGCTGATGAATCATTCAGTGAAGTTTTTAACTTGATGAAAAGATCCAAGACCTAGCAATGTTTTTGAGATTTGATCATTTGAAACTCCCTGTCAGTCAACTCTTGCTCGTCTTCCACTTCATTGGAGGAAATATCGTACTATCTCATGGGAACCGAATAAAGCCACTCATTTGCTTTCTGTCCTTTCCTCTGTGCGTTTCTAATCCTGCTTGTTTATCTATTGCAGTGCTCGAATGTTGGAAAAAACTCGAAGGCAGCTTCAGGATGATGTTTTGAACTTACGGACCCAGCTTCTCGCTGAACAGAAGAAACGGGAGCAACAGGAAGCAAATGCCCGACGCATGGAGAAGCGCAATATTCTACTTATCAAGGTATGTGTTGCTAATTGAATGGGGTCATTTTTAAAAAGATTCATACTATTGCTTTGTATTCTATGCCTCTAGATGCAAAATTGAGCATTCAGTTTGCCTTTTAGTCAGATCTTATCTGTTTGGCTGCTACCTTTTCATTATCTGTGTGGTTGCACACTACTCCCTCTTGCTCTGCTCCAATTAAAATGCTACCATTTAAGTTTTAATTCCTTGATTCTTTTAAATGTATTATTTCATATTTTTCTACATTGAACTGCATCTGCCACCAATTAGCCATCCTGCTAGCCTGTTTATGTTCTCCTGAAGTCTTCCACAGTCCTCGGTCACCGTTTGCAATACGTTTCATTTTGGTGTCATCAGCTAATTTTGATACTGTTCCCTCATGCCTTAAGTTCAGATCATTTTAGGATGTAGAAAATAACATCAGCCCCATTGTAAACACCATGCAATGCCACTCACCGCATCTTTCTAGTCGATTAAACTTTGTTATGCCCATTGGCTTTAATTACTGCCCTCCAACTAGTTCTCTATCCATTTGGCTACATTCTTTTAATTCCACGTGGCTTTATATTTGTCCTAAGTCTTTTGTATGGTACCTTGTCAAATAGTTCTTGCAAATCCATGTAAAGCATACTCACTACACTTGCCTTATCTTTTGTTATTTCTTCAACGGATTTTATAAGGTTTCCTTTTGGAAATCCACGATGGCGTTTCAGATTAACTCATCATTCTCTAATTGTTTAGCAATTTCATCCTATATTATAGACTCCAGTAATTTATCAACAACTGAAGTAAAGCCAATGGCTCTCTAATTTCCTGGCTTAACCCTGTCTCTTTGTTTTTTTGAAGAAGGGAATCATGTTTTGTAAAATTATAGTCCAAGCCTCCACGATATCTTCTAATACAGAAGCAAAATACCACCGATGCTGGAAATCTGAGATAAAAACAGAAAACGCTGGAAATACTCAGCAAGTCAGGCAGCATTTGTGGAGAGAGAAACAGAGTTAACATTTTAGGTCATTAACCTGTCGTCAAAACTGGAAAAAGGTAAAGATACAAGGTTCTAAGCAAATGCAGAGGTGGGGGGGGGGGGGGGGTTGGTGGAAAGAATAAAATCTTTAAGGTTTGTGCTGGATGGAAGGCAGAAGAAATTAACTGGCAAAAGGGATGATAGTGCAAGGCAAAAGGAGATGGTAATGCGACGTAAAGAGACAAAAGATGGTTGTAGAGCTGTAAATAACAACAGCAGAATCATTACCTACAGCTGCTGAGAGAAACAATAGGGGTAGAGGTTATGATCTGAATTTGTTGAAGTCAGTATTGAAAGATAAGGTGCTATTCCTTGAGCTTACGTTGAACTTCATTGGAACAGTATTGGAGGCCGAGGACACAGTGCTCAGAGTGGGAATGACGGGGGCAGAATTGAAATGACAGGCAATGGAAGCTCAAGGTCATGTTTGCAGACTGAACAGAGGTGTTCTGCAAAGCGCTCACTCAATCGGGGTTTGGTCTCCCCAATGAGCAAACCACATCATGAGCAATGAATACAGTACACTAAATTGAAAAAGGTATAAGTAAATCACAGTTTCACCTGGAAAGAGTGTTTTGAGCCCAGCGTGAGAAGGGAGGAGGTGAAAGGGGAGTTCTTGTAACTCCTCCATTTGTGTGGGAAGAGAAGGGGCTGTTGGGTATCGTGGGAAGGGGAGGGGCTATTGGTGATTGAGGAGTGGACTAGGTTATCGCTGAGGGAATGGTCCATTCGTACTGCTTGAAAGGAGAGAGGAAGAATTGTTATGTGATAGCATCATGCTGGAGGTGGCAGAGGATGATCGGTTGAATATGGTGGGTTTGAAGATGAGGAAAGGAAAACCCTATCATCCTTTAGGGAGGGAGGGGAACGGGTAAAAGTAATAGTGTAGGCAAGGATCGGACATGGTTGAAGGCCCTGTCAGGTACTGTAGGGGTGAATCCTCCTAAAAGAAAGACATATCGGAAGCATTGGTATGGAAGGTGGCATTGTCAGAACAGATGATGCAGGGATGGAGGAACTGGGAGAATGGAATAGTCCCTACAGTGAGTGGGGTGGGAGCAAGGTAGCTGTGGGAGTCAGTTGGCTTAGAGTGAATATTGGTAGATAGTCTATTCCCAGAAATGGAAATAGAGTAGGCGAGGAAGGGAAGCGTCTGAGATGGCAAGGGAAGGGTTGAAATTGGAAACAAAGTTGTTGCAATTTTCCATTTTGCGACAGGAGTAGGATACAGTCACCGATGTGGTGGAAAAAGAGATGAGGGATTCTCAGATGGGAACCATCAGGTCCTGGTTTTTTGTCTACCTGTAAATTTGAATAATTTAGGAGCATAGGAACAGAAGTAGGCCATTCAGCCTGCAGAGCCTGTTCCGCCATTCAAGTAGATCACAGCCAATCTGTATCATAACTCCATCTGCTTGCCTTGGTTCCATTGCTCTTAATACCCTTGCATACCAAAAATTTTGACATTTTCAATTGACCTCCAGTTTCAACAGCTTTTTGGGAAGATTGTTCCAGAGTTCGACTACCCTTTGTGTGAAGAAGTGCTTCCTAACATCACCTCTGAACGTCTAGCTTTAATATTAAGGTTATGCCTCCTTATTCTGAACTGTCCCACTGAAAAGATTGTTTCTCTCTCTACCTTATGAAGTCCTTTAATCATCACTCATTAATCTTCTGTACTCAAGGGAAACTTTTTGTGTGTTCACTAACTGCTGTATATTAGCCTCTGTTCATTGATCTCTGGTATTCCCTTCACTACAAGCTCGCCTCCTTCGTCGCTTAGTGGCCCTACACCTTGATTATCTTGTTGCTGCTCATGTGTCATTTGTTTTTCTTTGCTAATTTTTATCCCCCTTGGTCTTTCTACTCTAAAGAGTGGCATTAGCAAAGACCTTGGATTAGTAGTCTGTTCTGCTCATCTCTACCATGTGGAAGAAGAACAGAGGTGTTCTCTCTGGTATCCTGACCAATATTTATTCTTCAATCAACATCACTAAAACAAATGATCCTATTGCTGTTTGTGAGAACTTGCTGTGCACAAATTGGCCGCCACATTTCCTATATTACAACAGTGACTACACTTCAAAAGGTACTTCATTGGCTGTAAAGCTCGAGAGAAATGCAAGTTTTTCTTATCTATCTGATAAAGGGAGACTTAAGTTAGCACAAGCACGATCTGTTAGTTGCCCCTGGGGGAAATGTATTAATTCGTTACAGCACGGAAGGAGGCCATTTAGCCCATCGTATCTGCGCTGGCTGACAAGTCGCTGTCCTGCCTAATCCCCCTTTACAACTCTTGGTCAGTAGCCTTGTAGGTTACGGCACTTCAAGTGCATATGCAAGTACTTTCCAAATGCGATGGGGGTTTCTGCTTCCGTCATTCTTTCAGACAGTGAGTTCGAGATCCCCACCACTCTCTGGGTGAAAACATTTCCCCTGAATCCATCTAAACTTCCTACCTCTTACCTTAAATCTATGCCCCTTGGTTATTGACCCTCAACCAAGGGGAATAGAGCCTTCATATCCGCTCTATCTGGACCCTTCATAATTTTTATACACTTCAATTAGGTCTTCCTTCAGCCTCCTTTGTTCCAAAGAAGAAAACCCTAGCCTGTCCAATCTTTCCTCGTAACTAAAATTCTCCAGTCCAGGTAACATCCTTGTAAATCCCCTCTGTACCCTCTCTAGCACAGTCACATTTTTCCTATAGTGAAGTGGCCAGAACTGCACGTAGTACTCCCGCTGTGGCCTAACTGGTGTTTTATACAATTGCAACATAACTTCCCAGCTCTTAAATTCTATGCCTCAGCTAATGATGACAAAGATGGTGAGAAATTGCAGAGCTGAGATGCAGAGGGATCTGGGTGTCCTAGTGCATGAATCGCAATGGGTTAGTATGCAGGTACAGCACATAATTAGGAAAGCTATTAGAATGTTATCGTTTATCGCAAGAGGAATTGAATACTAAAGTAGGGAGGTTGTGCTTCAGCTATACAGGGCATTGGTGAGACTGCATCGGGAGTACTGTGCACAGTACTGGTCTCCTTATTTAAGGAAGGAAGTAAATGCATTGGAGGCAGTACAGAGAAGGTTTACTAGACTAATACCTGGACTGGGCAGGCTGTCTTATGAGGAAAGGTTGGACAGGTTAGGCTTGTCTCTGCTGAAATTTAGAAGAGTAAGAGGTGACCTCATGGAAACATATAAGATCCTGAGGGGTCTTGACATGGTATATGTGGAAAGGTTGTTTCCCTTTGTGGGAGAATCTAGAACTAGGGGTCACTGTTTAAAAATAAGGGGTCGCCCATTTAAGACAGAGATGAGGAGAATTCTTTTCCCTCAGAGGGTCGTGAGTCTTTGGAATTCTCTTCCTCAAAAGGTGATGGAAGCAGAGTCTTTGAATATTTTTAAGGCAGAAGTAGATAGATTCTCGATAAGCAAAGGGGTGGAAGGTTATCGGGGGTAGGTGGAAATGTGGAGTAATTAGTTCAGCCATGAACTTATTGAATGGTAGAGCAGGCTCAAAGGGCCGAGTGGCCTACTCCTAATTCGTATATTCGTATCCTGTATCCCTTCTTGACCACCATATCTACCTGTCCAGCCACCTTCAGGGATCTGTGGACATGCACTGCAATGTCCCTCTGTTCCTTTATACTTCAGTATCATACCATTTATTGTGTATTCCCTTGCCTTGTTGGCCTTCACCAAAAGTATTACCTCGCACTTCTCCAAATTTAACTCCATTTGCCACAGTTCATCCACCTGCCTAGTCCATTGATGTCCTCCTGCAGGCTACAGCTTTCTTCTTCTTTATCAACTACATGGCCAATTTTTGAATCATCTGCAGACTCCTTAATCATACCACCTATTATTGATATATACCACAAAAAGCAAGGGACCTAGTACTGAGCCCTGCAGAACCCCCTGGAAACTCGTTCCGATCACAAAAACACCCATCGATATTGTTGTAAATTAATTATGTCTAAAAAACAGGTCAAGACTCCTAATGTAAAGATTTGCATTAGCTGTGGAATTCTGTTTCCCTGCCTAATATGTAGTTTTAGTTCCAGCTGGAATGTGTAGAATTTTAATATCATGAGCTAATAGTTTGTTTCCAGTACTAAATGGCAAAGCTCTTATCAAATTACTTCTTCCCACTTAGTCTTTTACAAGAAGTTAGTGCTATAGTATGTTTCATTGGCAGGATCTTTTTTTACATCTTGTTTATTTATAATTGCCTGCAAGAGGGCTCTATAAAATGTTTTGCCAGTCTCTGCTATGGTCCGCGCAGAGACACTTGGGGTATGCAGAGGACCGGAGTGCATTTTGAAACCCAATTCCGTTTACTGCATAAATTAAAGTTTGAGATATGTGAGCAATGTCCACGTGAAGCACATTTAGTTTTCGGCGCCACTGCAATTTTTTTGAAACCCGTTTCCATTTATTGCATTCAGTTAAACTTTGCGATATTTGAATGTTTCAGGAAGTGGTTGCTAACTGCAATTTATAGAAATTCAATGTTTTCACACATGCGCAGCTTTATGTGGCTTTTTTGAGAGTCAGAAGAGCCCATTAGATGTAAACCTGCCTTTTCAACTCCGGAGAAAACAGTTCCTGATTAGACTTTCATATTCAGTTACTATAAGCAGGTCACTAGGCCAAATGTTTGACAAAATTTGTATTTATATTCCTCAGCCTGTTTTTACACATGGACAGCTTTATGTAGCTTTTTCCAGAGTGAGAAGTTTTAATTCTGTTTCAGTCTTTGGTGAAAGAATATCTAGAAATCCTGTATTTAAAGAAGTCCTGTTGTAATAAAGATACTAATTTGACTGCAAATGTTTTTGGGGTCTCTGCTAATTTATATAAAATGCTCCCTGAATAACCACATAGTCAAGAAGAGTAAATCATGAGTGCAACACTTGGCAACAAGTTTCATGCCAGCCAGCTTGTAAAAGTGTTAAGTATTCCTTGTTCCTGGATGACCACCTATGTTATAGAGCTCACTAAATCTCAAACCCTGAAAGTTCATTCTACCTACGGGAATGGTAGCATTGTGGTAATGTTACTGGATTAGTAATCCTGATGCCCGTATCAATGCTCCAGAGACATGAGTTCAAATCTCACTATGGCAACTGGTAGAATTTAAATTCAATTAATAAATAAAGCTGTAATTAAAAAGTAATGATCATGAAACTACTGGATTGTTGTAAAAACCCATCTGGTTCACAAATGTCCTACAGGGAAGGAAATCTGCTGTCCTTACCCAGTCTAGCCTACATGTGACTCCACACCGGCAATGTGGTTGACTTGTAATTGCCCACTGAAACGGCTTAGTAAGCCACTACTACAAACCGATACAGGAAAGTTGAATAAGAATAATACTGGACAGACTATCCGGCATCGAGCTAGGCACCAGAAACATCACGGGTTCATCCGCTGCCTAGTTGACCCTGCAAAGTTATCCTCGTGAACATCTGGGGACTTGTGCCAAAATTAGGAGAGCTGTCCCACAGACTAATCAAGGAACAGCCTGACATACTCACTGAATCATACCTTACTGCCACTGTCCCAGCGTCAGCTCAAACATGGGCAAGGAAACTGCCTGCTGATTACTACCTACTGCCCTCCCTCAACTGATGAATCAGTACTCCTCCATGTTGAACATCACTTGGAAGAAGCACTGAAGATAGCTTGGGCATAGAATGTACTCTGGGTGGGGGCCATCACCAAGAGTGCCTCAGTAGCATCATTACTGACTGAGCTGGCTGAATCGGGAAAGACATATCTGCGCGCCTGGGGCTGCACCAAGAGGGAAAATCCTACTTGACCTCTCCCTCACCAATTTACCTGTCCCAGTTGCATCTGTCCATGACAGTATTGATAGGAGTGACTAAGACCTGTCTTCACACAGAGAAGACCCTCCATTGTGTTGTGTGGCACTAACACCGTGCTAAATATGATAGATTCGGAACAGATCTAGCAGCTTAAAGCTGGGCATCCATGAGGCACTGTGGGCCCTCAGTAGCAGTGGAATTGTGTTCAACCATAATCTGTAACCTCATGGCTCGACGTATTCTCACTCCACCATTACCATCAAGCCAGGGGACCAACCCTGGTTCAATGGCATGTAGGCGAGCATGCCAGGAGCAACACCAGGTATTTCTAAAACTGAGGTGCCAACCTGGTGAAGCTACAGTTTAGGACTACATGCATGCTAAGCAGCAGAAGCAGCATGCGAAAGACAGAGCTAAGCGATCCCAAAACTAACAGATCAAATCAAAGCTCTGCAGTCCTCCCACATCCAGTCGTGAATGGCGGTGGACATTAAACAACTAACTAGAGGAGGAGTCTCCACAAACGTCCCCATTCTCAATGATGGTGGATCCTAGCATGTCCGGGCAAAAGACAAGGCTGAAACATTTGCAACCATCCACAGCTAGAAGTCCTGAGTGGATGATCCATCTCAGCCTCCTCCTGAGGTTTCCTGTCTTTCGCATGCTGCTTCTGCTGCTTAGCATGCATGTAGTCCTGTGCTGTACCAGTCTTAGCCAATTCAATTCACTGCACATAATGTCAAGAAATGACTGAAGGCACCAGATACAGCAAAGGCCCTCACAATACCCCGGCTGTAGTACTGAATACTTTGGCTCCAGAACTCAGCACGACCCAAGCCAAGTTGTCCTTGTACAGCTACAACATTGGCATCCACTCGACAACGTGAAAAATTGCCCAGTTATGTCCTGTCCGCACGAAGCAGGACAAAGCCACTCAGGCCAATGACCGTCCCATCAGTCTACACTCAATTATCAGAAAAGTGGTGGAAGTTGTCATTGACCGTGCTATTGAGCAGCACTTACTTAGCAATAACCTGCTAGCCGATGTTCAGGTTGGGTTCCGCCAGGCCCACTTGGCTCTAGACCTCATTACAGCCTTGGTCCAAACATGGAAAAAAGTGCTGAATTCAAGAGGTCGGTTGAGAGTGAACCCCAGCAAAATTGACGTCAATGGGAATAGGGGGATAACACTCCACTGGTTGGAGTCATACCTAGCACAAAGGAAGATGATTGTGGTTGTTGGAGGCCAATCATCTCAGCCCAAAGACATCGCTGTAGGAGTTCCTTAGGGTAATGTCCTAGGCCCAACTATCTTCAGCTGCTTTATCAATGATCTTCCCTGCATCATAAGGTCAGAAGTGGGGATGTTCACTGATGATTATAAAATGTTCAGTACAATTCGCAACTCCTCAGATGTTGAAACTGTGTGCTCGCATGTAGCAAGACCTGGACAACATTCAGGCTTGGGCTGATAAATGGCAACATTCGTGCCACACAAGTACCAGCTGTTGTATTGTTGCTTTCTTCAGCAATAAGCTACCAAACAATCTTGAGCTGAATGGTAGTTATATAGTGGGTTCTTTATTGTGAAGTAATAAGTTTTCGAGAGAGCTCTATAATACACATGTGATTAGGTGACTAACATGACTCGTGTTAGTTGACATCACTTCCTGTGATGTGTGACGTACTCAGACTGTTAAAGTATTATCACAACATCCCCATTTCCTGAAATGAAAATACACAAAAGATAAACCGAACAGTTTTGAACAATATTTACATATGCATTGACTCTTATGTCCTTTAATCAAGTGTTTCTGAAACATACAGGTAGTCTACTGACTTGACCTGATCTTGTCACTGTGTAATAAAAACAGAAAGTGCTGGAAATATTGGGCAGGTCAGGCAGCATCTGTGGAGGAAGAAGCAGTTAATGTTTCCGGTCTGTGACCTTTCATCAGAACTATCACTGTGTAGCTTGGTTGAGAACTAGATTTGTCAACTTTTTTCTCTTGACAGTCATCTTGAGCTTGACCATTACACATATCACTATTCTTTGCTACATTCTGTGGATTCGAATGTGAACGTGTTCTCAAAGCAATAGGGTTGTCGGTCACAATGTTGTTAGCTCGTTCCCTCAGTGGACATCTGTTTCTTCTTAGTACTGTTCCATTTGGGGTGGTTACTTCATATGACCTTAGCTTGTTGCAGATTTTCGATACTTTTGCAGGGGACCATGACTTCTCTTGCAGATATATCACTCTGACCTTCTGTTCACTCTGTAATGGTGGCAGTTCCACGGCTGCATGCTTATTGTATGCAGCTTTCATCTTTTCTTGTTTCGCTAACGGTTTGTCCTGGATTGACAAAGATTTTATGAAATGATGATTTGGAAGAGTTGACTTGACCTGCCTTCCAAATACTATTACCGCAGTTCTCCTCTTGGAGTTCTTCACATTTCTTCTGTCTGGGTACCATCGTTGCACATTCTGAATGGACTCAATAGGGTCACATATATCTTGATTGTGTCTCTTTAGCACACTGCTGATCTCATGGGTTGTCACGATTCAAAGCCTTGCTACATGGAACTATTGGACCATTAGTGTCAACACTGCAGCAGACTTTCTGTAACCATGTAGAGTTTCTGTTCCTGCTCTCCAACGTTATTGCTCCCATACAGTTAATTGGAGAACCATTGCATGCAGTGAGTGTAGCCTTTATAGGTTGTATCATGGCTTCCCATTTTGCCAGCTACATATTCTTTAGTATTCCTAGTGGCAAAATATTTGCATTTTCACTTGAAGGGCACAGATTGAAAGTAATGGGTAAGAGAAGCAAAAGAGACATGATGAAAAACTTTTTCATGCAGTGAGTGGTTAAGCTCTGGAATGTGCTGTCTGAGAGTGTGGTGGAGGCAGCTTCAATTGAAGCATTCAAAAGGGATTTAGACTATTAAATGAAAAGGAAGAATGTGCAGGGTTATGGGGAGAAGGCGGGGGAATGGCACTAAGTGAATTGCTCTTTTGGAGAGCTGGTGCGGACACGATGGGCCAAATGGCCGCCTTTCTGAGCTCACTGCCTGCAGCGCGGGATTTCAGTCTGCAGTGGGGGAGACTCCGCGCATGAAGTGATTATGGTGGGAAAACACACGGTGCGCAGCGGCGATGCTGTTCTGCAGCCTCACTGTGAATCGACTTTGCTTGCATTTCCCAAGCCCAATTCCTGTCTTTTCTTGCCAGCCACCATCAAAATAAACAGCCCCCTTCATGTACACTCACTCTCATGAGCGTCAAATTCAGCGGATGGTCATCGAACCTGACAGTGTCGTGCCACCGTCGCTACCTCTGACGATGTGTTGCATTGTCCTGTCTTCAGTGGATTCTGACGGGACAGATTGCAGTTCCTGATGTGTCGCTCGAGATCGTTGCCCCCGTTGAACACTATTGCTTAAGCCTCTCTGCAATACTGCTACTTCAATGCATTCTGCTGCCTCTGCTGTGGTCTTCACATACAGATCACCGCCACTGCTACCACCATATTGTGTTGTTGCTTTCTTCAGCAATAAGGTACCAAAAAATCTTGAGCGGTATTTAAATAGTGGGTTCTTTATTGTGAAGTAACAAGTTTACAAGAGTGCTCTATAACGGACATGACTAGGTGACTAACCCGACTTCAACTGCTCTATCACATGTTGGTTGACATCACTTCCCATGACGATGTGTGAAGCACTCAGACAGTTAGTGATATCACAGCACCAGGCAATGACCATTTTCCCTTAATGTTCAATGGCATTACCTTCACTGAATTCCCCACCATCAACATCCCGTGGTCTACCATTGACCAGAAACGTAACTGAATCAGCGATATAAATACTGTGGCTACAAAAGCATATCAGAGGCTGGGGATTCTGAAGCGAGTAACTCACCTTCTGATTCCCCAAAGCCTGTCTGCCATCTACAAGGCACAAGTGAGTGTGAAGGAATACTCTTCGCTTGCCCGAATGAGTGAAGCTCCAACAGCACTCAAAGCTTGTCACCATTGAACAAAGCAGCCCGCTTGACCGGCACCCTATCCACCACCTTAAACATTCACTCCCTCCACCACCAGCGCACACTGGCTGCGGTGCGTACCGTCCACAGGATGCACTGCAGCAACCAGCGACAGCACCTTTCAAACCTGTGATCTCTACCACCTAGAAGGATAAGGGCAGCAGTCACTTGGAAACACCTTACCTGCAAGTTACCCTCCAAGTCACAAGCCATCTTGAATTGGAACTATATTGCCCTCACTTCTCTGTTGCTGGGTCGAAATCCTGAAACTCACTTCCTAATATTGCTGTTGGTGTACCTATACCCTCTGGACTGCTGCATTTTAAGAAGGCAGCTCGCTGCAACCTTATTAAGGATATTAAAGAATGGGCAACAAATGCTGACCTTGCTCGTGATGCCCAAATCCCATAAACGAATAAAAAAGTATCCTGCCTTTCTTCAGTGAAGTCACAAAGATCTTACCAAGGTGTTAACATCTTTTTTTAGATTTCTAATTTGCTTTTCAAACATTTTTATTGAACTGGAAATGCTGATGCTGTTGAGACATTGGCTCCCTTTTATTGCTGAGTCTGATGGTGTGAATAGCTGGGTTAACGTCTGTAGAGACTGACCTTTGCGTAGCAATTGGCTTCATCTGCATGTTATTTCAGCTTCTTAATCACATTGGGTTGACAAACGCCTCCAAGGTGGTTCTACTGCAATCAATAATCTTTCAAAATTCTTTAAGATAAAAGTTTACAATTCTTGTTCAACTTGCACACAATTACAATTAGACCAGTGTAAATTTCTGCAAGGAAACTGTCACTTTATTGGCACAATATTATTGAAGGACTGGTTTAGGAACTGCTTTATGTTGCTGAAAACTTGGGGCCTTGCATGTCAGTGACAAACCAGCAATGCAAATGTATTAGAAACTTCCATATCTGTACAGTAACCATGTGAGAAATATATTTTATCTTAACTTGTTTTTTAAAAAATTTCTGTTTGTTGGTTTCTTGTATGGTTCAGTTATATTTCACAATCTTCTGCGAACTTGTCTGTTTACAAGTACTGTAATTGAGTTGTTGTAGGACTTCGCAAAAGCCATTGCTCATTTTTGTTTTGAATTGGCAAATGGCTGGTAGTAGATTGTATTTGGTACTCTTCAGCTCATCGAAAACCAAAGCTAATTTGAAGTAAAAACAAGAAATGCTGTAAATACTCAACAGGTCTGGAGCATCTGTGGAGAGAGAAGCAGAGTTAACGTTTCAGGTCAGTGACCCTTCTTCAGAACTGGCAAAGATTAGAAATGTAAAAGGTTATAAGTAAGTAAAGCGGGGGTGGGGCAAGAGATAACAAAGGAGAAGGTGTAGATAGGTTAAGGTCACAGAATAGCTGACCAGAAGGTCGTGGAGCAAAGGCAAACAATATGTTAATGGTGTGTTGAAAGACAAAGCATTAGTACAGATAGGGTGTTAACGGACTGAAAATTGAACAGCTGCAAGTACAAACATGAAAAAAAAACAGTGGGTAAGCAAACTGAACAAACTAAGATGAAATAAAATAAACACAAAAAAATATTAAAAAATGAAAAAGAAAAAATAACTAAAAATAAAAGTAAAATGGGGGACCGTCATGCTCTGAAATGATTGAACTCAATGTTCAGTCCGGCAGGCTGTTGTGTGCCTAATCGGTAAATGAGATGCTGTTCCTCGAGCTTGCGTTGATGTTCACTGGAACACTGCAGCAATCCCTGGACAGAGATGCGAGCATGAGAGCAGGGGGGAGTGTTGAAATGGCAAGCAACTGGAAGCTCGGGGTCTTGCTTGCGGACTGAGTGGAGGTGTTCCGCAAAGCGGTCACCCAGTCTGCGTTTTGTCTCCCAAATGTAGAGGAGACCACATTGTGAGCAGCGAATACAGTATACTATATTGAAAGAAGTACAAGTAAATCGCTGCTTCACCTGAAAGGAGTGTTTGGGGCCTGGGATACTGAGGAGAGAGGCGGTAAATGGGCAGGCATTACACCTGCGATTGCAGAGGAAGGTGCCATGGGAAGGGACGAGGTGGTGGGGGTAATGGAGGAGTGAACCAGGGTGTCACGGACATAACGATCCCTTCGGAATGATGACGGGAAGGGAGGGGATGATGCGTTTGGTAGTGGCATCACGCTGGAGGTGGCGGAAATGGCGGAGGATGATGGGGCGGAAAGTGAGGCCAAGGGGAACCCTGTCGCGGTCCTGGGAGGGAGGGGAAGGGGTGAGGGTAGAGGTGTGGGAAATGTGCCGGACACGTTCGAGGGTCCTGTCAACCACAATGGGGGGGGGAATCCTCGGTTGAGGAAAAATGAAGACATATCAGAAGCGCTGTCATGGAAGGTAGCATCTTCAGAGCAGATGTGTCGGAGACGGAGAAACTGGGAGAATGGAATGGAGTCCTTACAGGAGGCAGGGTGTGAAGAAGTGTAGTTGAGGTAGCTGTGGGAGTCGGTGGTCTTATAATGGATATTAGACAGCCTATCCCCAGAGATGGAGATAGAGAAGTCGAGGAAGGGAAGGGAAGTGTTGGAGATGGACCATGTCAAGGTGAGAAAAGGGTGGAAATTAGAAGCAAAGTTGATAACGTTTTCCAGTTCAGGGCGGGAGCAGGAAATGGCACCGATACAGTCATCAATGTACCGGAAAAAGAGTTGGGGGAGGGGGCCTGAGTAGGACTGGAACAAAGAATGTTCGACATATCCCACAAAAAGACAGGCATAACTAGGACCCGTGCGGGTACCCATAGCGACACCTTTTACTTGAAGGAAGTGAGTGGAGTTGAAGGAGAAGTTGTTCAATGTGCGAACAAGTTCAGCCAGGCGGAGGAGGGTGGTGGTGGATGGGGGACTGGTTGGTCCTCTGTTCAAGGAAGAAGCGGAGAGCCCTCAAACCGTCCTGGTGGGGGATGGAGGTGTAGAGAGATTGGACGCCCATAGTGAAGAGGAGGCGGTTGGGGCCAGGAAACTGGAAATTGCCAAAATGTCGTAGGGCGTCAGAAGAGTCATGGATGCAGGTGGGAAGAGATTGGACCAGCGGAGAAAAGATAGAGTCAAGATAGGAAGAAATAAGTTCAGTGGGGCAGGAGCAGGCTGACACAGTCCTGTTTGTGGATTTTGGGAAGGAGGTAGAAACAGGCTGTTCGGGGTTGTTGGACTATGAGGCTGGAAGGGGAGCTGTAGAGGGAAGATCTCCAGAGGAGATGAGGTCAGTGACAGTCCTGTGGACAGTAGCTTGATGTTTGGTAGTGGGGTCATGATCCAGAGGGAGGTAGGAAGAAGTGTCTGTGAGTTGGCGCTGAGCCTCTGCAAGGTAGAGGTCGGTGCGCCATACAGCAACAGCACCACCCTTGTCTGCAGGTTTGATGACCATGTCGGGGTTAGACCTGAGAGAACGGAGTGCCTCAAGTTCAGAGGGGGACAGGTTAGGGTGAGTGAGGGGGGCAGAGAAATTGAGATGACCAATATCTCGCCGACAGTTTTCAATGAAAAGATCAAAAGCGGGTAAGAGGCCAGGGGGAGGGGTCCAGGTAGAGGGAGAATGCTGGAGGCGGATGAATGGGTCTACTGATCGGGGGAAGGACTCCTGGTCAAAGAAGTGAGCCCGGAGGCGGAAGCGACGGAAGAAGAGCTCAACGTCATGCTGAGCGCGAAATTCTTTGAGGTGGGGGCGTAAGGGGATAAAACTCAGACCTTTGCTGAGTACAGAACGTTCAGCGTCAGAGAGGGGGAGGTCAGAGGGTATAGTGAATACATGGCAAGGGGATGGATCTGGAGGGGCATTAGTCCCCATCAGCTGCTGGAGCTTACGTTCCTTGACACCTGAAAGGAAGAAAAATGTTTTTTGTTGATGCGTCGGATGAGAAGAAGGATGAAATGAAACTGTGGAGTAGAACAGCTTTGAGATAAGGTGAGGTGGTGCTGCTGGAGAGAGAGGTTCAATGTGTGCATGTGGCGGTGCATAGCAGAGTGTGGATCTCGGGATGCGGCGAGAATAGCAGTCCAAGGAACGTTGTATTTCTCGGAGATACCTGTAATCCTGGGTAGATTCAAAATATGATGTGTGAAACTGCAGTTGGAATCCACGTGGAATAAGTCGGAGCCGGAGACAGTCACTGAAGAAGGAGATGTGGCTGTGAAAACGAGTTTTGGTAGACATTATGTCAAACACCAGGAGGGAAATAGAAAGCAATGAAGGTGAACAAGGCAAAAGAGACAAACGAAAATCCCGTCGGAGAGAAGAGCAGAACTTCTTCAACGTAGGCATTCCTGGAAGAGAAGTGGCAGTGAATTAAACACTAAAATAAAAGCAAAATACTGCGGATGCTGGAAATCTGAAATAAAAACAAGAAATGCTGGAAATACTCAGCAGGTCTGGCAGCATCTGTGGAGAGAGTAGAAGAGTTAACGTTTCAGGTCAGTGACCCTTCTTCAGAACTGGCAAATATTAGAAATGTAAAAGGTTATAAGCAAGTAAAGCGGGGGTGGGGCAAGTGGTAACAAAGGAAAAGGTGTAGATAGGACAAGGTCACAGAATAGCTGACCAGAAGGTCGTGGAGCAAAGGCAAACAATATGTTGATGATGTGTTGAAAGACAAAGCATTAGTACAGATAGGGTGTTAACGGACTGAAAATTGAGCAGCCGCAAGTACAAACATGAGAAAAAACAGTGGGTAAGCAAACTGAACAAACTAAGATGAAAGAAAATAAACACAAAAAAATATATAAAAAAAGGAAAAAGAAAAAAATAACTAAAAATAAAAGTAAAATGGGGGACCGTCATGCTCTGAAATGATTGAACTCAATGTTCAGTCCGGCAGGCTGTTGTGTGCCTAATCGGTAAATGAGAAGCTGTTCCTCGAGCTTGCGTTGATGTTCACTGGAACACTGCAGCAATCCCAGGACAGAAATGCAAGCATGAGAGCAGGGGGGAGTGTTGAAATGGCAAGCAACCGGAAGCTCAGGGTCCTGCTTGCGGACTGAGTGGAGGTGTTCGGCAAAGCGGTCACCCAGTCTGCGTTTGGTCTCCCCAATGTAGAGGAGACCACATTGTGAGCAGCGAATACAGTATACTATATTGAAAGAAGTACAAGTAAATCGCTGCTTCACCTGAAAGGAGTGTTTGGGACCTGGGATAGTGAGGAGAGAGGAGGTAAATGGGCAGGTATTACACCTCCTGCGATTGCAGAGGAAGGTGCTATGGGAAGCGGACGAGGTGGTGGGGGTAATGGAGGAGTGAACCAGGTTGTCACGGAGGGCAAATTTGAAGATTTCTTTTGCTAATGCTGCTTCAGGGGTTAAAAGCAAGAGAATGTTCCTTGAGTATATTTTAAGGTAGTTTCTTGAAGTAATTTGTGTGCTTTCATAAAATGATTATTCTTTTAATCAGACAGCTCATGCTAATTCCTCGAACACTCCATGCTGGCCAGTGCTTTTCTACATCACTTTTCTGTGATTCATTCGTATTGGTGGTGGAACCAATCAGCAAGAATGTTGAATCTACTTTTGATAAGGTCTTGCTCATTGATTTAATGTGGCTCACCGTTTCCATATAAATCTCCAACCCACGCCCTCTCTCTTTTTCCTTCGGATTTGGTACACCTGCAGCTTAAAATAAAATATGGGTACACGGTGTTTGGTTGCAGATTGTAACAACTTGGCCTCTCTTTGCCTTGTCTTCCAAAAGGTGAGGTGTGCTAAAGGGCTTGTATGCAGCACTGGCAGGAATCAGAATGGGTGTTTCGTACGGTTACTGTGAGGCTGGTGCTGTGTTCAAGGGACAATATCCCATAGTTTCCCCAGTTGATTTTCAGCCTATTCAGTTGTATATGGAGGTTGAACTATATATTGTATATTAAAAATGCTAGGTGGGTTGCAACACTTCAGCTCTGCACCTTGACTGCTCCTATGTTGGAATTTGTCAATAGGAAAACCCATTTTAAATGTGTCAACATTTAAGTATACCTGTTCCACCTACAAGCAGTGCTGTGATTGATTTACAATTTTGGAAGGCACTGGAGACCTTGGATTTTTCTTGAAGCTTCACTCTTTCAGGAATTTTTAAATGTAGCCACTCGAATCCTTCACGTTTCTTATTAGAAGGGATGCTATACGAAGGCTCACTTGCTGTCATTTAATTCCTGGAGACCTTCCAGGGCAATGTTGAGGGACACAAAGTATAAAAATTCCAATTTTTAACCATGTAATTTTAAAATAACTTTTCACATAATTGAAACAACTTGTGATCTGTGCTGCCATGGATACAGGTTTGGTGATGCGAAGCCTACTTGTAACTGGCTGAACCTGTCTTTTCCCATTTCCTCATCTCATATTTTCTACCAGCCAAATACTGTCTCAAGTGGCATGGCAGTCCAGCGCACTCAAACAATCTCTATTGTGATAGCTGAGAGATTAGGCAGACATGAGATTTAACCTGGGACCATCTGGTTGAGAGGAAGCTGCTTTTCCACCTGTTCTACTGTGTTATTCATTGGTATAAATATTTAAAACATGCGTTTTTAAAGTATTCATTAAGCAGCATCTGTTTGTTCTTTCAAAGAATGCCGCATGGATGCACGACTTGGATTATAGAAATAAAAATAGATGGATAGAAGTGAAATCTTAATATAGGTTAATGATAACCCGAGGGTGTTTAGAAAATGTTGGTATTCACAAGTATATTTTTCATACATCTGGAATTATGCAGTGTTGGTATTTTATACAGAATGTATTAATATAGTCATTTAATTTTTCAACCACAAAACAGGTTGTGAAAATAGAATTAAGGATAACATGTAATTTCATCTAGAATCTTGCATAAAGACTTTAGAGTATTTAATAAACTTTGGGGTGGGGCTAAATCGATTTTCTGTTGCCTCTCCTGGGGCAGTGACTTTTGTTGGAATTTGCTTTAAAGGGGCCAACAGTCCTCCAGTGTATCAATAAGTAGCTGTTCTCCATGTGTTAACCCGAACACTGATGATCGCTGATTAAAGGGGTGTCATGACAGAGACTGATTCCACCCTCAATTAATGTTCAGTCTTTCTAACAGGAGTCACTGGAAAGCATTCCAGTGTGGGAACCTTGGCGGTCTGTTTTTCCCCACCTCAGGTCGGCTCCGAGTGTGTCCCAACTGAGGTCCACCAACTCAGCACAGACTTGAGATTGAACCTAGGACCTTCATGATCTATGTTGTGAAGCATTGCACCATAATCTGCTTAACCAGCGAGGAGTTTCTTTTCAGGCACTACGTTGTGGTGCTGAAATCAGTAGAATTTTAGGAGGTCAGGCAGATTGTATTTATGTTTTGTTTGTAAAGTTTTGTTTGAGGCAATCTAAAGTAGTAAAAATAAAAGCAGTCTAGCTCTTTGCATTATTTTAATTTCTAGTCCCAAATATTCACCCTCCCTTTCTCGAAGATGAAGTCACATTACGGGCTGCAGTTGCATGTCACCAAGTGCCTTCTGGAACTTCACCCACAATTTTGGCAAGTGTTCCAACTGTGAGTGGGAGGTGGGGCTGTGATGCGGGACATCTTACTGATTCCTGATTTTGTCTTTTACCCGCACGCCCCCAACCACCACTTCCTTATCTGTCCTTCCTATTAAAACTTGTATGTCCTTCCTCTTTGCTTGTGATTTCTGTAGGTAGTGCTCCTAATAGGGTTTTCAGTTATGCAATGCTGAATGCTGCAGTTGCCAATTCTGACTATTGGGTGGTAGTGTAGAGAAATATTTAGCTTTTTAGAAGCCCAATGCCCGTGCCAGGTGAGAAATTGAGTCACTTCGGATGGTTTCAAAATTAAAAAAAAAGTTCTGTCTTTTCTTCCTTTGCGAGTGCTTTTGTTCTGTTTCTTCCATGCCCTCTACCGACCCCCAGGTCAGGCCTATTCTTCTCATTGTGGTATTAAAATGTTGTCTTTTACTGTTATCTTCAAAATCTTTGCATGAAAGCCTAGGCCTGGAGTCGATACTTTTGCCCACAGCTGTGAATTGAATTTGTATTGTGTAGTCTGCGCATGAGAAGTGTAGCTAATTTCCCTGCTGCACCAGTACCATTCAATCAGCTATGTAATATTTTTTCTTTACAAATATTTTTTCTTTAGCTTCTGGCAGTTTTTGCTTAAATGTTTAAAAATATATATATTTTAAAAAGCTACTGATCAAATTTCAGGATCTTTACTGAGAGGAAATTCATGATTTTTTTTATTAAATTCTGTGTGAGGAGAAATGACTTCTGATTACACACCTGTTGGGTTTGTTTTGTGTTTATAACCTTTAGAAAGTGAGAGAGAGAGATGGGGTCACGGGGTGAGAAAGGGGGAGCGGTGAGAAGGAGAAAGAGAGTCTCCATGCAACTCATTATTTCCTTCAGTTTTGTTGACATTTAGTAAGAACTTGCCTAATAACTAAAACCAGTGAAGGAAGGGCATTCTCATTTGAATTCATTAAAAAAAAAGTTGCATTTTGAAAGGGAGAAAAGCCCTTTTGAGGGGAATGGATAGGAAAGAAAGGAAGGAGGTAAAGTGGTTGAAGGTGAGGAGGCTTCTTGCCATCTGTCCTGAGGGGAGGTGAGGAGGAGGAGTGGATTGCAGGTTAAGGCTGAGATGAGTGACAATGGAGCAAGTGGGAGAGGCGAATGAAAGAGTTTGGTGAGTAATTGAAAATGAGGTAGCTGAAGCGATGGGAGTGAGTTTGTGGTAGGAAGGAGACAGGTAGTGAGAAGGTGACGAGGTAGGAATTTGGATTGAGCAAGGTGGTGGGGTTAGGATGCATGGAGACTAGGGTAGTGGATGTGGGCCATATTGTTCCTGAAACCCCTAACCTGTAGGCAGTTGTTGGCTCTTTTCCCCGCCACACGTCATACCAACTACTATCTCTAGGAAAGCAAAAGACAGAGAAGCAAAAAATAAAAAGTGACGAGGAGAGATGAACAATAACACAAAGATAGCAGAGGTAGGCAGAGAGACACAATATATTCTCGATTATATCATATACAATGTCACTCCTTTACTTGGTGGTGCGGTCAAGGGTTAGCAAACAAGAGTGGGAACTCTCTCTCCTCCTTTCCCTGCAGCTCAGGGCACTGAAGCCCATGACAATGCCCCTAGCCACTGTTCCAGCTGAGCTCTGTCATTTTTACCTTGATGTTTTCCTCTGAAGAAAGGAACACAAACATTCTTGCCCTCTCTCCCTTCCTAAGCTGAACCCTTACCATTGTTATAAGCTTTGCTAAATTCAAAATTTATTATTTTTTTAGAATAATGAACAGTTGGGTATTTGCACTAGGTTCTGCAGCTTATTCTTTAAAACACTCTTCAGTGCACTTGTCCTTGGTTGATGTTGACATTTCTTGCAAACAGGACCTGCATATTTTGATGTGCTGCTGTCTTGACATCCAGACACTTGCTAAGTTGCCATTTGAGTAAAACATTCTAACAAAACCAACAAAAAAAATCTCTGTTCTGAAAATAATGAAGGTTATAAAAACCCATTCCATAAAATTCACACATTTTTCTTGAGAAAACAACACTGTGCCCTGGAGCTTGGCTAATGAAACTTGCGTCATACAGAACCAGAGCTGATTAGCCAGCCACTGAATGTGACAGTTTCTCCCTTGTCTCCCAGTGAGAGAGCAAAAACAAATGGTCATATATTGCCTCTGTCTTGAGATCTCATGGGCTAAGCTGTGCTGCGTAGTGAGGAACATAATGTTTCTAATAAAACTGAAAGATTGTGTGCATGCGTGTGTATATTTTGTTTAAAGACATAAACTTCACTATCAGAGTATGGAAGAAAGTAGATTTTAAAATGTCCACCTTTGAACTTGAGGGTGAGGAAGCAATTATCAAGACAAAGGGGAACTTTTCGTTCTAGAGGTTTGCTTTCACTCCTATCTGGACTTCACAGAAAAAATGAATTCGATTTTTTTTTGGATCCAGATATTAACAACTTGTGTTTTATTTCTGATTTTTATGGTTTAAAAAAAACAACCATTAAATTCATATTTTGCTGGGATGACCTATACATGAATGATCAGTGTGTGAAATCTGAGTAGTGTACTGGAGACATCAGCTATGCAATTGTGCAACAGCTGGATGCTATGATGGGGGAAAAACTTGTTTCTTTATGGCTGAATGAGCTAGGATAGGCCACAAGGCTTTTCTCATCTGTATCTGTCTTGTGAAAAAAGAAGCATGCTGGTGAAACTTGCGTGCTAATTTTAACAGAATGATCTAACTTTATGGTTTGCATTTTCCTGCATTCAGCCATTTTTGGCAAGATAATGTACACCTTTAAGAACTGCTGCCCAGGAAAATCTGCCTGACTTCATTGTGCTCCAAGTACATCATGCACGCCATGTTAAGAGTGCCTGTCAAAATATATAAATGATCTTGCATTTACGGACAAGATCTGCCTCCTGGGCAAGGGGGGGCCATTGTCTGATGCTCAGTGGTCGCTGAACCGCTGTATTATTGGCTCCAGTAAATGTTGACTGATTAGTTCAGCCATGACTCAGTGTTAGTTCTTTTGCCTCTAGATCAGAAAGTCATGGGTCCAAGCCCTGGTACAGAAATTTGAGGACAGTAATCCAGGCTGCCACTCCAGTGCAGATTTGAGGGAGTGCTGCACAGTCAGAGGAGCCGTCTTTCAGGTATTTGTTAAGCCAAGGCCCTGTCTGCTGCCTCAGGTGGACATAAAAGAACAGGGGAGTTCTTCTCTTGTCCTGGCAAACAGTTATCCACTAGCCAGCAACTGAAACAGATTATCCAGTCACTCAGCTGTATGCTATTTGTGGGACCTTGTGTGCAAATTGGCTGCTCATTCGTCTCCTATAAGTGACCACTTCCAAACTACTTCATTGACTCTAAGATGCTTTGGGATATGCTGAGGCCATCAAAGGCACTATATAAAATGCAAGTTTATTCTTCCTTTATTTGGGGCATCTGAGCCAATTCCAGTCTGGTCCTTTCCCTATTTCTATGCACGTTATTTCCAGCAGGAGTTATAAGATGACGTTCAAGGACAGGAGCATTGACTATTTCTTTTTAAACCTTGAGTAACTCAGTGGTATAACTTTTTAAAAAAACACTGCGAGTGCAGCCAAAATCAAGCAATTCTGCACAAACCAGGAATTGAACCCAGGAGCTTACTGATCTGCATGACATAATTCCACATTAGTTACTGAACTTATGAACTAAGCATTAAAGAACTCTCTCCACATTGCTAAACTCTGTATGTTTTCTATTGAGGGGAAGGAGAGGGAGAGACTGAGATTTCCACATTACACAGTTTACTTCAATTCAGTGAAGATTTTGATGAATTATGGTTATTTAAATTCTGAAAGGCTTCATGAAATATCTCTTTTGTTCCTTTGGATAAGTGGACTTTTCCTGTAGATTGCTTGGGCATTGGCCTTTTCTAGGGGGAAGGACGGTGGCTTATCGAATGGTTACAGCACAGGAGGACTTTATTTGGCCCGTTGAGCCTGGGCTGGCCATCTGCAAGACTGACGAAACTAATCACGATTTGGATTTTTAAAAAAATTGTTAGATGAATTTTGCACATCGGTGGTGGTTCTGCCAGTAAGAATAATTGACCAAACTCAAGAATTTTGGTTGGGTTTTTTAAAGTCAGTTTTAGTAGTTGTTAGACAGCCTGTGTTCTCAGCACCTTGCTGTATGGCTGTGAAACATGGGCAACTTAGTTACCAGGAAAAGAAGCTCAATTTCCATCTTCCCTGTCTGTGGTGCATTATAGATATATTTTGGCAGGGCACAATATAAAACATGTGGTAATCCTCTCAAAGGCAGAGCTTCCAAGTATGTTGGCACTAATCAAACAGAGGCAGCTTTGGTGGATCGGACACGTCTGTAGGATGGAAGACGGTCGCACACTCAAGGACCTTCTGTATGGTGAGGTAGCCGGGGCCGGATGAACAGCGGGGCACCCAAAGCTCCGTTTCAAGGATGCTTGCAAGTGTGACATGAAGGCCCTAAATGTCGACTATTGCACCTGGGAGTCACTAGCTGGCGAAAGAGGGAAATTATGACACATCTTGTGGACTGGTGTGCACTACCAGGACGACCAATGACAACAGCAGCTTGGCAACAGGCGCCAGTGCCAAAAACAACTCACAGCGTCACTTCATGTGCAGCACTTGTGGCAGAACCTGCCTCTCGAGGTTTGGCCTTCATAGCCATCAACAAAGGTGCACCAAGAGAAGAAACCCCACCTAAATGGATTGTTTGCGTGTCCGTCATCTGTCGCACATGGAAGGATGCCAACCAGAAGTCCTTAGAATAGATTCTAGCTCACTGCTAGACTGCTGCAGTTATTTCACCAATTTGGAGTGTTCCTAAACAACTCTGATAGAAAAGGTAAGGGGTGAGATTTCAAATTAGCCACTCTAGGAACCTGTGTCGCCAGGAAATCGCACAGTGGATTGAGAATTCTGCATCCTGAACTGTATTGTAGTTTCTGAGGTCTCTGTTTTTTTCCCCCTTTACTACAAAGCAGCCTGGGAGGGACACCTAAATGCTCTAATGCAACACTAACAGTTGGAACTGGTAGAAACTTGGGAGCAGGATACTTGTCAGCCCACTTTAGGTGGGCATGGTTCAAGAGAAAGGAAGAAAAACTTCTGATTATGAACAGATGCCTGATGAGTCAGTAAATGCTGTTCTGGATGTCTGGTCATTATGCCCTGCGACTGGGAAATATGCTGTCATTTAGGTTGAAAATCTGATATTCATATTGCTTGTTTCCTTTGAACACTTGCCTGGCAGCGCATGATCAATACAGAGCACAAGAGTATCACTGTCATTTTGTCTTTGACATAATAGAAATGATTCTGCTGCACTGATCTGTGGATTTTTTTTTTTAGCAACTTGCCATTTTTCCCCCTAAGCTTGAACCATTTGTTGCAGTCGTGCTAATTTCTAATTACTTGATGTTGAGATGCATACCTTTAACTTTGTGTCATATCTGATTCTAAGTCCCTAAGTCCAGGGATTTGGCGGACAGCTGGTTTAGCCATCCACTATCAGATTTGACTGAATCAGATAAGGCACTATTGGGTCCTGCTCTCATCTGCTGAAACTGCATTATTCCTGGAATCAAACGAACGCACCCGCCCCCCCCCCCCCCCACCCCCACCCCGCCCATTGTCTTCTCTGCTGTCAACAGTTTTGTTAAAACCCCTCCTCTGTCTCCTCCACCCTCATCTCCAACCAATAAGTGTGAGGAGCTCATGGACCTCTTTGTCACTAAGATCAGGACCATCTAATCAGCTGCCTCCATTCCACGAGTCCACTGGGCCAAACTTCCCATAATGCTCCCGCTGCCCTAGCTCTGAACTCAATCTTTCTCTAGTCTCTCTCCTATCTCCCCTCATGCCCTCTCTGAGCTCGTCTTGTCCATGCCACCCATCTGCTGCTCCTTCGATCCTATTCCCACTGAGCTCATCACCCAACTTTCTCTCCTGGTTCCCATGTTAGTCCATCTGTGCTCCAATATTGGCCTTTTGAGCACCCCTGATTTTAATCGCTCTGCCATTGATGGCTGGCCTTCAGTTCCTTAGGACCTAAGCTCTGGAATGCACCTCTCTGCCTTTCTACAGGGAAACTAAAACAAGGGGCATAGTCTCAAGATAAGGGGCTGATCATTTAGGACTGATAAGAGAATTTGCTTCACTCAAAGCGTTGTGAATCTTTGGAATTCTCTATCCCAGAGGGTTGTGGATGCTCCATCATTGAATACATTTAATGCTGGGATAGACAGATTTTTGGTCTTTCAGGGAATCAAGGGGTATGGCGAGCGGGCAGGAAGTGGAGTTGAATCCTAAGATCGGACATGATGGTTTTGAATGGCGGAGCAGGCTTGATGGGCTGTATGGCTTACTTCTGCTCCTATTTCTTGTGTTCTTGTGTTTTACCTTGCTTTCCTCCTTTTAAGACGCTCCTTCAAACCTATTTCTTTGACCAAGCTTTTGGTTATCTCACCTAATGTGAGATGTGGATCCTTATGTGGCTTGATGTCATATTTTATTTTAAAATGCTTCTCTGAAGTGCCTTGAGACGTTTTATTACGTTAAAGGTGCTATATCAATATTCGGTGTATCCTGACAACGCAGAGCATGCATAGAGTGATCCCTGATGTCATCAGTGCATCTGAACATTTGCCAGCTTGCCAGTATGTCTCTGCACATGCACGCGTCAACATCACCACGTTATCACCAGCAGTGTTGCTTCACCCCTCAATGGCTGCCATCGCTGCCTCCATCCCCTCTGACAGTACCCTGGTCTCCTGCCCACCCCGGCAATCGATGCCTCAATTGCCGCTTCTCTTCCCTGCTCCACTACACAATCAGCGCCTTAATTGCCGTTCCTCTGCCCTGTCCCTCTCCCCCCCCCCCCCCCCCCCCTGCAATTAGCACGTCAATCGCCGCTTCTCTTCCCCACTATCCCCTGGAATTAGTGCCTCAATCGCTGCATCACTTCTCCCTCCCCCCCCCCCCCCCCCCGCAATTGGTGCATCTCTTCCGCTTCCTCCTGCTGTTCTCTCAGGCGCCCGCCTGCTCGGTATTCCATCCCACCACTCCTGACTCTTCACTGCTCTCTTCCCGCCTCATCACTAGCACCCTGCTCGCTCCCCCACCTGCTGCTTCTCCGGGCAGTGGGGAGGGAATGGCGAGCAGTCAGCTGCCAGAGAGAATGGTGGGATGGAGTGGCGAGCAGTCTGAAGTTGCAGGGTGGAGTGGCGAGCAGTCTGACGTGGCGAGAAGGCAGTGTGTGAGGAAGAGGGGAGGAGAAGCGGCGATCGTGGGAGGGAGCAGGAAACTGGGGATTGAGGCGGCGATCGCTGGAGGGAGAGGGGTACAGTTGGGGGTGTGCAGGTGGCGATCGTGGCCATTGAGGAGTGAGGCGGTTTGGGTTCAATTCTTTTTCTGTGTCAGATTGAGCAGTGCCATTTTTAGTACTGGCAGTTGTCTGAGACATCGCAGACTGACATTTCTGTTGATAAGGCTGCATTTGCGCATGTGCCGGTACTGCGCCACCTACTGGTATTTTTTTATTCATTCATGGGATGTGGGCGTTGCTGGCAAGGCCAGCATTTATTGCCCATCCCTAATTGCCCTTGAGAAGGTGGTGATGAGCTGCCATCTTGAAATGCAGCCATAAATATTAGTTTTTGTTGCAGAGCTGTAATATAGTGAGCGAGCTGTAGTGCGTGGATTTCCATTGTTCTGTGTTTCTATTCAAGCCTTAATTTTTTAAAATTTATATTTCTTTATCTAATCTGTCCCATACCACCACTTGCAATGGAATAGAAGTAATTGAAATACATTACAAAAGAGTTAATGAATAATGTGCCAATACCATTTGTTGTGCATGCATTCAAAGAGAGGGAATATTAAGTTATACTGAACTTTCTACTTTATAGGAAAGTAACTGCAATTTAAATTATTTCAAGAAATAAAGTATTCCTCTATAAATTGAATAGATTTGCATCAAGAATTGCTGTCATATATGATAGGCCAAAACTGGCGCTCAGTCTACCAGTTTTGAGGTAGTTTTATACCTAGCTGCTGCTGCTTTCCACATTTTCAGCCTTGGCTCATTGGTAGCATGCACACCTCTGAGTCAGAACATCACGGATTTAAGCCCCATTGTAGAGACTTGAGCGCAAAGTCTAGGCTGAAACTCCAGTGCAGTGCTTAGGGAATGCTGCCATCTGTTAGATATAATGTTAAACTGAGGTCCTGCCTGCCCTGTTAGGTGAAGAAGAGCGGGGGAGGTCTAACCGGTGCCCTCGACAACATTTAATCCTTAACCAACATCACTGAAAAATGGATTATCTCGTCAACGTCACATTGCTGTTTGCCAGACCTTGTTGCACTCAAATTACCTGCCCCATTTCCTACGTTATCTGCACTTCAAAAGTACTTCATTGGCTGTAAAGTGTTTTGGAACATCCTGAGGTCACGAAAGGCATTATAGAAATGCAAGTCTTTTTTTAAGCTATTGAATCTCACTCCGCACAGGAGTTACACTTTGCATAATGTAAATTCTAACTGGTGTAAGACAGCTTTCTTGAGGGAGTTTTTAAATGCGTGACTGTATTCTCGAGTCATACTGACACTTTCATGTTGATGCACACTCACAAACTTATATTGATGCAAAAGTGTTGGTATGAAAGAGCTGAACTTAAGTGAGGTGAGAGTAACTGCCCTGACATCAAGGCAGCATTTATCTAAGTATGGCATCAAGGAGCCCTAGCAAAACTGGATCAATGGGAATCAAGGGGAAAACGCTCCGCTGGTTGGAGTCATATCTAGCACGAAGGAAGATGGTTGTGGTTGTTGGAGGTCAATCATCTCAGCTGCAGGACATCGCCACAGGAGTTCCTCAGGGTAGTATCCTAGGCCCAACCATCTTCAGCTGCTTCATCAATGACCTTCAATCATAAGGTCAGACGTGGGGATTTTCGCTGATTATCGCACGATGTTCAGCACCATTCGCAACTCCTCAGATACTGAAGCAGTCCGTGTAGAAATGCAGAAAGACCTGGACAGTATCCAGGCTTGGGCTGATAAGTGGCAAGTAACATTCGCGCCACATTAGTGCCAGGCAATGACCATCTCCAACAAGAGAGAATCTAACCATCTCCCCTTGACATTCAATGGCATTACCATTGCTGAATTCCCCACTATCAACATCCTTGGGGTTACCATTAACCAGAAACTGAACTGGAGTAGCCATATAAATACCATGGGTAGAAGAGCAGGTCAGAGACGAGGAATCCTGCAGCGAGTAACTTACCTCCTGACTGTCCAAAGCCTGTCCACCATTTACAAGGCACAAGTCAGGAGTGTGATGGAATACTGTCCACTTGCCTGGATGGGTGCAGCTTCAACAACACTCAGGAAGCTCGACACCATCCAGGCCAAAACAGCCTGCTTGATTGGCACCCCTCCACAAACGTTCACTGCCTCCACGACAGACGCACAGCGGCAGCAGTGTGTACCATCTGCAAGATGCAATGCAGCAACACACCAAGGCTCCTTAGACGCCACCTAGAACGACAAGGGCATCAGATGCATGGGAACACCACCACCTGCAAGTTCCCCTCCAAGCCACACACCATCCTGACTTGGAACTATATCGCCGTTCCCTCGCTGTCTCTGGTCAAAATCCTGGAACTCCCTTCTTAATAGCATTGTAGGTATACCTACCCCACATGGACTGCAGCAGTTCAAGAAGGCAGCTCGCCACCACCTTCTGAAGGGCAATTATGGATGGGCAATAAATACTGGCCTAGCCAGTGACGCCCACGTCCCAGGAACGTATTTTAAAAAAAAACTCTAGCCTTGGATGGGTAAATGGGAAAAGTGGCGCTATCGTTATTTTTCACTTAAGTGAGCCCTGTGAACCATCTCTAACACTTTTGACTCGAGTGCTGAAGTTACTTTCAGTTCAAATGTACTTCATGGGATATGTTCAAATATGGCTTTTCTATCAAAAAATTATGAAGAATATTTAAACATAGCAATACAGAAAGTGCCACGACTTTCAGCATTCTCTCGCTAAACTAGAAGAAAAAAGTTGTAAACTTATTTTTACATGTTGGCATGGGAAATCTTGAACAGTCCCCACAGGATTAATTTACCTCAAGATCATTAAAAATCTTGACACTGCTTTAGGGATTAACAGTGCAGACCTTGCTACAGCTTAAAGATCAGCTTCTGCCTTGACCATGTCACATTCCATCTACTTAATTACAGGAGGTTAAGCCTAAAGGGCCCTGGCTGTAACAATCAACTGAACAGCTGTCTTTAGTGCATAGTATGCTAACGCTCTCAGCTCAAAAATTCATCAGAAATTCATTGCCCTTGGACTTTAGAGAAAACTTGTTCCTATTGCTAAATGATAGAACCAAGGTCGTATCTCCTCTCTCTCTTTATCTTATCCGCTCTTTTCCTGCTGCAAGTGATTAACATATCCTATCTTGTGCCTAGCCAAGAGAAAAAAAACTGCTTCCTGATGTGGTCAGCAGAATTGAATGGGCCCAAAACCAGAAGTATAGAGCTGTGAGGCAAGTGGTTGTAACTTACTGGTTCGAACTTATTAAAATCTCTCCTATTTCCTTTTCTGTATTAGGTGCAAGTGTTTGCCAGCCATGCAACATTAATCAATGCGCAGCCGTAACCCTTTTTTCCTGCCTGTCCACCAAATTTCTATCTACTCTGTTTTAATTTCCTCTTAAAACATACGTCTGAATTTTTCTAACAGGCCTGTTATGAAAATCCATATAAACTGCACCTACTGCATTCCCTTTTATTTGTCCAATCAATCAGTTCTTTCCAAACACTCGGTATCATTGATCAGGCAGTGGATTGTGCAGCAGTGTGTTCAAATTGTATATGTGTTTCCTGTATTCTAATCTTGATCCTAGTGAGTTTTGCTTGCAAGTACATTTTAAGTTTGCATTGTTGAAGTTTTGAGCAGTTTTGAGGCTGTTTCTGATAAAATTGCAGAATATGTTGCTTTACAGCAATCTTCATATAGTTCAGAAAAAGTCTGCACAAAGTATGCAAAAGATATATGCAGTCTTAATTATTGCTACCCTCATGGGAATATGGTGCAGAGGCTTCCAGGAGTTAGAGCTATCCTGTTTAGTGGTTGGCAAATGTCTTTTGCGTAGGAAATGATAAAAGTTTGAAGAACTGAGTCTCATTTTCTATGTGATGTTGTGGCATGTAAGTAATGGAATCATGTTTTTGACATGATTTATATCCTTGCACTTTTTGTCTGGAGATGAAGTTTTGCTGTGAATAACTTAATCAAGACTGTGCTGCTTTCAAGTAATATGTACGTCTGTCCTTGTGAAACACTGGGAATTGTAGTTGATATTTTCATAATTGCTATTCATACTCTTAGGCTGAACAAGAAAATTGATTTACAGGCAGAAAGAGCAATTGTAGTAAAATTTCAAGACCTTCAAGGAGCCACATCTAGAATGAGGCACTGCCGGAGAAATAGAGACTTGGAATTGAACATGAAACCATGACCAAGCCAGGAGTAAAGGCAGTGAGCAGCGACAAGAAAGGCTAAAAGCCTGGAACTTGAACGTAAATGGAGGAGTTACAAACTTGTGTGTGTGTATATGCGAGTCTGGTTTAAAATGTCTGGTTTCATCCTTGACTGATTTCAGGCCTGAGATCAGGGCAGTTGTAGAGGAGGTGAAGCCTCCATAGCAGGGGGGCAGTGAGCTAAGGGTCCTGCTCCATTACCACACAACTGTAGAGAATGGCTCTGAAAAGAAAATATTTAGAATGACTGAATCAGCATTGCGTTCTACTGGATAACATCAGATCATCAGGAAGGAGCTTGTAAAAGCATGATAGGGTCAAGGAAAGAGAGACTACATTTTATATCCATACTTCTGTACTTAATTTTAGACCTGCAAGGCATCATGAGCTTCAAAAGTGTTACGCATTTCAATGCACATTGCATAACTGTTGAGTCTGCGTGCACTAAATAGTAATAGCAGCTCAGCTGCAGATACATTTTTATATATCTTGGAAACAAAAAAACAGAGGGTATAATAAAAATGTCTTGCTTGCTTTCCCGTTTTCTCTCTTTGTTGGGGAAGAATCTCCCTCGCTGTTATGGGAATTTATTTAGCTCTTTTTTGACTGAGTAAGTAAATTTTTCCTTCTCAGTAAAATTGTTCCTCATTGTCAGCTGGCACTCACAGTGAAAGCTCACATAAATACTGACCACTTGGATGAAGGTACTGTAGTAGGATCCTGAAATCACCCTCTTGGCATGGAGTCAACATCTTCAGGAGAAAAGGAGAAACGGGAAATTGGTGCAAGTGAAGAGCAGAGAACAAGATTTGGAAGGATACGGCTTATGCGGAAGAAGAGGCGACTACTGGAAATACTTGGAAATACAGAAAGACCCTTGAGCCATTGACCAAAAAAGAGGAATAATGAATCAGTGCTTGAAGGGCTTAAGAGCAGTGAGAATAATACTTACCAAGTACTTTGGACATATAGCCAGAGGAAATACGAATAACTGCTAGTAAGCATACAGATAAAGACCAAGGAACGTATGGGTGGAGGATATAAGGAATTGGAAATGAATACTAATCTGGGATTAGGAATTGCAGATAATGGTCAATATTGGTGCAGGATCTTACATGTGGCTGCCTAACGTCAGAAGGACAATCGAAGTAAAACTTTCAGTTCGCATTGATGCAATATTTATCTTGTTGCTTTGCATTTTTCAGTTGGGGGGTGGCACTGTGTTTAAATATTGGCCTGGATGATGAATGAATGGTGCTCAAAGTTCGTTACAGCTGGCCACAGACTTTTAATGGGCTTTTGTGCGGCAATTTATGGTCATCGAGTGTCTGATCCGGTGTGGTAATTTCTACAGGGAATCTGGGACCTGTGTGAACAGGGCAAGCAACAGACTGTTTCCTCAACCAATCAGTTGAAGAATCCTCACTGAGGCATGCATAGCCTTATTTAGTAAATGTAAGTTAGAATATTTAATCCGGTGTACAATCATGTACAGCAAGCAGGCTACAGAGGGAAATTAAAATGAAATTGAGAGAAAAGAGAAAGAAAAATGAAAAAAAAATCACCAAATTGTCCACAACAATTAAAATATGAAGGAATGAGACTCCATACTTGTAAAAGTAAATTTTCAGTGCCGGTAAGGTTGTTTGGTAGTGATGAAGACTTATCACACTATTTAAAAAAAAAATTCTCTTACCCTTGAATGGACAAGCCCTAACTTTCTCTGGCATGGTTAGTGGTATCTAGTGGGTAAGTACTGCAACTTTGTGTCCTTTTGTTTGAATGCAGAATTTCTTGGCGACGTACTGTGGAGTATCAGGGAACATTGGACAGCAACTTTGTTTAACTGTGCTTACATGGACACCTGACGTTGCTGTCCGATTTACTACCTAATAACGGTGAACACTGATGGTGTCTCCATTATTCCTACCGCAAAATCCTGATCTTTGTAACCACCAACTTCCTGACATTTGTTCTTTATTAATAATTTCAGTTCAGTAGTAAATGACCACTAATTTGTTTCTGCTATTGTATTTTCATCCTGTTCAGTCTCTTTAAACAAATGATTCCAAATAGAAGCATGAAATAATACATTGCTATATAATACAGTGTATCAGTCGGCCTGGATTTGATTGCAATATTTGTGATGCTGTAGCTTTAGAAACTTTCATAGATGATTTCACTTCTGCTTCGGAAAAGTAATCTCATGTACCTGTGAAAATTAAAAAAAGACGAGTCAAATATGCAAGTTGCTAGCACTAATTGTGAACCCTGCTGTTTCTCAAACTGTGCAATGGCAGTGCAGATGACGATTTGTGTAGTGCTGGTTTTGACAGCCGGATTTGTAATAGTCCTGTGAACAACAACGAGATGAAGGGAAAACAAACATTACCTCTTTTCCCTGACTGATTTGCAAGCTGCATAGCCCTGACATGTGCCAGGGGGAAAACTGTATTGATGTGCTCTGTGTATCAGTTAGTTTCTAATGGAAACGGCCACTGGTCCTTCTCTCACTATCTGGTAGGATTTCACTTTAATGTGCTTTGTTAAGCTCACACTGCATGAGTTGATGGTGTGGCTTCTTGTGTGCTTCTGTTTGCTCCGTTCTGTACCAATGAATTATTTTAAGCCTATTTTTGTCATTTAGTCTGTCAAAAAGCTAATGGGCAACGTATTTTTTCTTTAAATGCAAACTGTGGAAGGATGAGAGGGCTGTGTTTCGGGGAAGCCAACTGCTATTAGCTGAGAAGCAATTTTTTGGAGAGCAAAATTGAGTGCTCAATCAAATCGAGCCTTAAAATAAAGTGTAATGGGTACCTTCGAGTGATTATTTGTGATTCTTTCATCACGGGGTTCCGATAACATCCTGAATCATGAGAGCTCGAACAATTTATTACAGTTGTCTGAACTCCTCTGGGATTACTGCCTGAGATTCACTTCCATGTATCCATTAAAAAAAAATTGTGTCACTGGGTTGGTGATGTTTTGTTCCTGTCTGTGGCAGAGCAGATGTTATGGCAGACGTTGGCTAGAATGCTCCATGCCTGATGATTCATGATGTAGTCCTTACTGAAAGATTAATGCTTGTGACGTAATTGCTGCAAATTTATCGAGTTTCAGTTTGTGCTTAATACCTAGAAGATAACACACTTGTATATTTTACTAAAATTTGTATTTATTTAACCCACTCTTTCTCTCCCTTCCCTTTCCCTGTCCCCCTTGCAAGAAAATGCTGCTTTTGCTTCTTGCTCTTGGCTTTGGGTCTTAGGAATGTGGGAACAGGAGGACAAACACTATATGCCAAAAACCTAGCTTTTTTTATTTCTGTTAGCTTATCCAGACAGGACAGTTAGCTTATTCTGACCGATCAACCAACCAACCACTTGTGCTAATGGATTTAGTACTCTTTGCGTGGCTTGCCTTCCCTTCCCAGTTTTTCAAGCATCATGTATTTATTGCATGAGACAGAAAATATTTATTAGACCATGTGCAGGAAGTCATTTGGACCATCACACCTGTGCCAGCTCTTTGAAAGAACTGTCCACTTAGTTCTGTTCCCTTGACCTTTCCTCATACCCTTTTAAATAGTTTTTTAAATTCCATCCGCTTACCTTTTTAAATCTCTTAAGGATTCTCTTTCCATCACTTTCTGGTAGGGTATTCAATGTCAATACAGTCTCTCGCTTTTAAAATAAGTTCTCCTAACTTCTACCTTTGTGATAGTGTCTTTTATCGACAGTTTATCGTAACTAGCCTTTTCTGGTACGAATGGTACCAGACAAATCAGGTCTGCATGGATAAGCCTGCTGTAGTTTACAGGTTATAAATGGCATACACTCAACCTACCGGATTTTGAGATGAGCTCAGTTGGTTTGGATTCAGTCTTTCTTTTGGGGCCAGAAAGAGGTGAATTAATGGTGCAGTGAAGAATTAATGTGTTGCACATATGTGCTTTTAACAAGGCTGTACTAATATAGTTTTTTAAAAATACATTCATCACATGATTTGCAAGCAGGTAAATTGAAATCTGAACAAGATGTCAGCCTAGGCTCTGTGGTGGCACTCTCGTCTGAGTCAGCAGGTTATGGGTTCAAGCCCCATTCCGGTGTGTTGAGATCATAATTCAGGCTGACACCTCAATACTGAGGGAGTACTTATTTGTCAGAAGTGCCATCATTCAGATGAGATATGAAACAGAGGTCGCTTCTGCCTTGGAGGTAAAAGATCCCATGGCCCTTTTCAAAGAAGAGCAGGGGAGTTCTCCCTGGTGTCCTGGCCAATATTTATCCCTCAGGCAACAAACTGAAATTAAAAATAAAAGCTCATTGGTGTTTATGGGACCTTGATCATAGAATCATAGAAATTTAAAGCATGGAAAGAGGCCATTTGACCCATCGTGTTCGAGCCTGCTGACAAAAACCAAATTGGCTGCCACAATTCCTGCATTGCAACAGTGACTACACTTTACAAGGTACTTAATTGGTTGTAAAGCACTTTGGAATGTCCTGAGGTCATGAAAGACACTATGTAAATGCAAGTTCTTTGGTTTTTCTTCTCCATGACGACCACCGGAATGTTTTATGACCTGACTGTTCAAATAAACATATCATGTAAAAGGCAACATCTCTAATTAAACTCAAAGCATTATGTTCCTGGAATAATATGGTGAGTCTATTCATAGTTGCAACTTATACTGAGCAGTGAAAATTACGAAATGAATTTGTGTTTTAAAAACTCTTATTGCTAAGATTTAGATGCTTGAATTTTAAGCTTCATTTGGTCTAATGAACATCATTCATGTTGTAAATCTATTCTGTATAATACAAAAAAAACTTGCTTGACAACAAAAAAAAAGCTTCTGGTCATCTAATTTGATTCTTTTCTGCAGTTATTTTACTCCATTCTTAATTGAATTTGATTTTTTTGCTTTCAAAGTTTAATGCACTCCATGGCTGGCATTTGAACGTGTTGCGCTTTCAAAAACAAATTAAAATAAATGTTTTCTGTTTCAATTTATGAAGAGACCTTTTGGCTCTGTGACCATGTTACAATTTTTTGATTGGGGTTGAGAACTGATCTTTTAAAAAACAATTTTAATGTGTTAAAATAAAAACTCGAAATGCAATTGAAATTGGAAAGTTATCTTTGCCAAGCAAGAGTTATTTATTTGGACAGTGAAATTAGATTTTTATGTAGAAGGAGAGACATGTGGTGCAACAGCTCCAGGCAGCATTTGAGAAAGCTGAACTGTGGGAAGCTTGTGTGAAAATTAACAGTTATGATCAAAACTGTACATAAAAAAACTAGTCCTTGGTTATTCTACTGAATTGACTTTGCATGCATTAGAAAATAAAGCAAGAACTCAGATGAAAGGAAGTTTGTAAAACATGTTAAGGTATATTTGAATGGAAGCACTTGATGGAACAGAATAGCAGTTTAATGTTTAAACCATAAAGATTGCGTGTTTTGGTCTCTTATTTGTTTAGTTTGTAAAATGGTAAATCAAGTGTCGCCACGGTGAAAATAGTGGCTTTTATTTGGCTTGGAGGCAGATATATTTTAATGTCACAGCCTTATTTTAAGCAATGAAGTAGTATGCTAACCATACATGAGAAAACTTAAAAATCTTTGCTCTTCTGATATGCAAATATAACTGTGGATCTAAAAAATCTCTGACTAATCTTGGGAATCCATTTTATGTTGATCATTCATGATCAGCTTGAGTGTTCCTAGAGTGATAATGGCATTGTTATACACAGATGCACAGCTACATTTTGATGGATTCCATTGGGCTGATAGTCCTGAATGAAGCTTGTCTGAGCTGGCTGTAAATGTGCACCTATGCTTTCTAAAAGAAAATTTCCCCTTTAAGCAGTGGGGGAAACAAATTACTTCAAGACCTGCAAGTGATCTGAAGAGTAGGCAGTAACAAAAAGAAATATCAACCAGCTGTCATAAGAGTTTTGTTTTTACTAAAAAAAAACTAAGGAGTCTGATTGTTCACAGAAAGTAGCAACAGATCTTAAAAGCAGTGACTGCAGAGGCTTGTGGTATTTGAAGTCCAGGCTGCAGGGCAATTTGTATCCAAGCAACCTGATGGTTTTACAATTAAGTTGTAAAAAAAAAGTGATTCCTGACAACACAGCGGCCCGCTGACGTCATCGGAGTGCGCACATGCGCAACTACATCTTGCCAGGACTAAGTGGCGCGTGAGTGGGGTTACTTCATCGCAATCTGCGCCTAGTCCATTTTGGCGCATGCGTGATAACGGGTCATCGGGTATCCAGCCCCCAACTCGGCTGGAGGAAGCGGCTGAATCAGAGACTTTGAGGCTGGAGCTTGATCCCTGTCATTCGCTCCCACCCCACTGGCCGCTCTCCCCCCTCGGCAACTCGCTCCAGGCCTCGATGCTTCCTCCCCTCAGCCGCTCGCACCAGACCTCACTGCTCCCTCCTATTGCCTTGGCTGATTGTTCCTTGCTTCGTGCCAATCCACTGTCTGGCCGCTCGCTTCCTGCTTCCCCTCCAGCTGCTAGCTTTAGGGCGCGCTGCTGCCCTCCTCTCGGCCATCCGCTCCTACGTCGCCTGGTCACTCCTTGCTTCTTCGAACGACGCATGGTGACTGATGAAACGTGGGAGCGATTGGCCGAGAGGAGGGATGCGGCGCGGTCTGGAGCTAGTGGCTTGAGGGGGTGGTAGGAGAGGCGGGGAGCGAGCACCCGGAGAGCGGAGTGGCGAGGAACAATTGGCCAGGGAAGGAGGGGGTGCTGCGTGGTCTGGAGTGAGTGGCTGAGGGGGTATGGTGAAATGGCCAGCGGGGAGAAGGGGCAAAAAGCGAGTTGCCGAGGGGGGGAGGGGTCAGTGGGGCGGGAGCTAGTAGCTGTGTACGGGTGAAATAAGTCCTGATCTCTCTCTCAAACAAATCACTATAACGAATTGGCAGCACATTTTATACTCTGCCCGATTTCGATCGGGGTGACAATTCACTATCTTGCAATGGAAATGCAATCATAAAATTCCTTTTGCATTTAATAGGATTACTCAAATATTAAATGGATCTGAGGATTACAGTTAATATCCTATAACTACATAGTGTATTACTAAGCTTCCATCCAACTTAATGTAAGGTTAGTTTGCTAAAATGATGCAGCCATAAGCATTTCCTGTGATAAATTGAGCAGCGCCATCTTTAATCCTGACAGCTACCTGAATGTCACAGACACTGACGTTCCAGTTGAAGAGCCTGCATCTGTGCATGTGCAAGTACTGCACCACCTAGTGGTTGCATTATCAGCAAACACAGCCTAAAAAAAAAGGCTTTAGTTTTCAGTTCTCCAGAGGGAAACAGAACAGCTAGCAGTGGCTGGAGCTGTGATTTGCTGATAGACCAGAGAAAAAGACCTGTTCTCCCTGAAAATAAGTTCTGTACTTCAAGGGAAAAAGTGCTACATTTGGGGTGAGATTTTGACCTGTTTGAAGAGAGAGGAGGAGACCCAGAGAAAAAGAGGAATTGCTATACTCCGTGGATAAACACTGCTTTGCAGAAAGGAAGACTTTGTTGCTGTTGCCTCCAGTCAAGAATCCCTGCCTCGAGAATGAGTCCTGTCCTGTAGTGCTGTGCTCTGTGGAGAAGGCTCCTTTGCTGAGAGCAAGTCCTGTTGACTTTTGTATTTTTGGAAGTTCCTAAAATCTTAAAATTTCTACTGTTAGACTATTTCAAAATTTAAATAGACCTGTTGCTACAACCTGTTGCTGAAAGATCTGTGTGATGCCTTCTGCAGATGAACTATCTTGAATGCCTACCCACCATAGACTGTTCATGAATTTCACCTGGAGAGACTTGGAGTGGGATCTGATATTCGACTCTGGGACACCTCACCGAGCCAGGAAGATATTACCAGTAGTTACAACCCAGTGATTTTATTATCCCTAAGAAACTGTCATAAAATCAATATAACCATTTTCCCCGGTTGACTGTTGGTAATTGAATGTATGTGTGTGTATGAGGGTTAGGAAGACTAAGGAATTATAAAATCTTTTCATACATATAGATTCATCTCATTATCACTTAAAACTTTATTAATAAATAGTTAATTTTGTTTAACGAAAACCTGGTTTGGCATCCTTTATTCTGGGGGTAAATAAAGTAATTAATTTGGCTATCTTCCTGGTAGGTGGGAAACTTTACTAATGTGGAGTAGTGGGACTGAATTAACAGTGCATTACTCTCACCTCGGTCATAACACAGCTCAAATGGGTTTTTAATACCCCTTAAAACACGCCCCCTTTTTCTGCTTCTCTAGAAGGCATTTTATGGTGGAATATAGTCTATCTTTGCCAGCTGTACTGCCCATCATCGAGGCTTTCTTGAAAATCAGCTTGTTTTGGAGAGGGATTCCAGGCGAACTTGGTTTCCTCGTGTCCACACATGCACATTTCCCAGGATCTGTAGTATAATTATCAAAAACCTGGGTAATTTCCCCCCACCCCCATCACTCCTTAACTCTGAGCTATGAGGCCAGTGGTAGTGTCCTTACTGCAGCTGCTAGATCTATCTCACTTACCAGGGTTGCAGTTTCACACTTCATGATGAAATTCTTCACTGGAGGCAAGATTGTGCAGGTGACACTCTTACTAATGCTGGTGGCAAGTAGATTGGTGAGGATGAGGTCAAGTGAGTCGTTCCCGTGTGTTGATTCTCAACCAATGCTCAGTCTACTTTGGTGGCGGCCACTGAAGTTCCCCACCAGGAATATATTCTGTACTCTTGCTTTATTCAGAGCTTTTTCCAAGTGATTAATAGGATGGGATATTGATTCATCAGTCTGGGGTGGTGGGGAAGGAGTAAGGTGGTACTTGGCAGGAGGTTACCATGCCCTTCTCCAGAATCAATTTTAAGTACTCCGAGGGCCGTGCCCACCCGACTGTATACCATTGTCACAGCTGTTGGGACAGGTGTTAGGTTTCCATTAGGGACCATTAGCTTTTAAAAAGAGAAAGTCAAATTACCAGTTATTACTGAAAGGATTATGCCACAAGATTTCACATTTTAAACAAAATCTTTACTGTGCAAGGGTTAAACAAAGCAGAACACTGCTAACTTCAATTTGGAAACATATTTTAAACTTAAAATTTTAACAGAACATGAAGATGAATACTTTAAACTCTAAATCTCAACATAGCACCCTCGTTTGATAGTTAATTCCACCCCAAAAAAATCCCTATATGTTATAGGGTCTTGGTTTGTTCATTTCTCCTGAAACCAATCCTGGTACCACAGCTCTTAGGAACTGGCTTCAATTTCCTTAATTTCTCAACTGTCTTGCAAAGTTTGAGATTTCGTGGGAATTCTCCCTCTAGCTTTGGCTAGGCAAATCATCCAGTTCACCTTCAGCACTTCACAAATCTGTACTTTCCAGCTTAAGCATGGGCCTGCCTCAAAACCAAAACCCCCCTGGTCCCTGATGGCGCCTCTGCTCCTGAGTCCAACTGCTTTCAAAGCCAACAACTTTCCAAAAGCCAACTGCTTGTCTGACTACCAGCTTTTCAAAATCCAACTGACTGTCTAGAAGCCAACTCAGTGCCAGACTGTGTCAGCAAGCACACAAAAAAACCTCTGACCCCAAAGGGCATCTCCCTAGCAACATCTATCTCCATAGCAATGTGGTAAATATGGAATTCCCAGATAGCAATTTAAGCTAATTATTTCCAACTCCCAAATCTTCTCTTTGATTCCTGATACCCACATGACTGATATTGCTAACAATAACCGAGAAATTCCTTCTAAATCTTCTGGTTCCGACTGGTTCAAGAAGACAGCTCACCACTACCTTCTCAAGGGCAATTAGGGATGGGCAATAAATGTTGGCCTAGCCAGTGACACCCACGTCCCTGGAACGAATAAAAAAAACTGCCCAACTGAACGAGGCCACCTGTGGTTTTGTGGCTTTCACCTCTTTAACTCTGTCTTTGGAAGCATTTATGGAGAGAATTTTGAACTTTAAATCTTTTGTTCTAGGAAATTGTATGAATAATTTAAATCCCTGAGAGGTACCTGCAGGCACACGATTTCCATCAACAAGTTGAGAGGGGTTCCCATTGTGTAGGATCTTTATACTTCGCAATATGACCTTACTAACTAAACATGGGTTACCCTTTGATTTGTAAGCACTCTAGATTTGTTTGCCATTTTCTCAAACCAGGTGTTGTCATTTGTCTTGCACTAAAAAAAAATCAATTCCCAAATTAAAGTTACCTCTAAAAAAAATTAATACAAACCATGAAGCAGGTGATTCTAACACAGGATGTACCAAGATGGTAATGGAGGAGTCTGCAATGATGGCTGATGAAAATAACTGGGTATAATTATCTTGCTTGACTAGTCTGTGGGACAGCTGTCTTAGCTTGGGCACCAGTCTCTGGACGACAGTGAGGAGGACTGGGCTGTGCTTGTCTGTATTTTGTGCTTCAGTCAGCTGACATTTCTTGCATATAGCAGTTGTTTTACAACTAGGCCACTTCAGAGGGAGTTAAGAGCCAAACATGTATTGGTACACTGGAGTAGCATGTAGGCTGGGTTGGGTAGCGTGGAAAGTTCTCTTCACTGAAGGACATTAGTGAACTAATAGTTTTTTTTTATGACAGTCTGGCAGTTTGATTCATTCTTTCTTCCTTGTGCTAGCCCAAGTCTCCATTCAGATTTGAACACTCAAACTTATAATTGCTAGATCTGCATCATCACCACTACTCTACTGTACCCACCTAAGTTACAATGATGTGCAACTGTGATTTGATTAGAAGGCAGTAATCTAATCTTGGGGTTCAGATGAGTGTTATAAGCCATTGTTGAAATCTCATGGTTTTTTGAACGTTTGATACTAGTATCAATTACTCCCTATCTTAAAAACTTCAAACACTGTTGATTGCAATTTCCTAAGCATTTGAAGTGTCGAACAATCATGTACAAGAAAGTCAATCTGGTGAAGCACAGCAGTACCTTCCTTATATATTGTCCTATGCTTTAGGGAATAATTCAATTAAAAAAAAACTATTCCAAATGTTGCAGCAATCTATATTAAAGTGTGATAAAAGCAAAATACTGCGGATGCTGGAAATCTGAAATAAAAACAAGAAATGCTGGAATCACTCAGCAGGTCTGGCAGCATCTGTGGAAAGAGAAGCAGAGTTAACGTTTCGGGTCAGTGACCCTTCTTCGGAACTGACAGATATTAGAAAAGTCACAGATTATAAGCTTATATACTCACTTGCTTATAATCTGTGACTTTTCTAATATCTGTCAGTTCCGAAGAAGGGTCACTGACCCGAAACGTTAACTCTGCTTCTCTTTCCACAGATGCTGCCAGACCTGCTGAGTGATTCCAGCATTTCTTGTTTTTATATTAAAGTGTGATTTTCTATAGATCTGGTAAAAGCTGATCAGTGTCTTTCAATTACAGAACACTTTATCTTGTACTGTACAATACTAAGGCCTCTTAAACGTATGAAGCTACTTTTTAATATGCTGTTTTTCACTGGATAAATGATCGAAAAGCTGCACTTAGAGTTGTTAGGAATTGTTTTGGCCCCTTTGCTTGTTATAAGGCAGTGGTAGGAGATGACTAGTGGAATACTGTATACTGTATCTGAGGTGGAGAGATGGATTGTTGTTGTGAATAAACCTGTCACAGAACTTATGGTGCTTCCTATTTGGAATGCCAACACACCAGTGTATGGTAAATGTTTGCTGGCAAGTAAGTTCAGCATGGGCATTTGGGTTTGCTATTCATAATCACTATCTGAGTTGGTTTCTTCCAACTCAAGATGTTTTTCTGGACATTGTTGGGATGTGCATACTTTGTAGCAGAATGCTTGAACAGATTGTTGGATGGGTTTAAGAAGGGATTTGAGTTAATTAAAGGATGTTCCTTACACTCAGACCCAGCAACTGCTAGCTATTCACATGCTAATGCAGGAGCACCAGAAGGGCTAACCAGCACAGGGCAGTTAATCAAAGAGTGCAGGCAGCAGGGTCCTGAGTAATGAGACTGCCATCACAAAATGTATTAGCTTGCATTTTGGCTCTTGGGTTGGGATATTGCATTACATTAGGCATGTCCTACAGTACATTTAAATCATAAGTCAACTTAATGCTATCAAATGGTGCATATTGTACTAATTTGAGCTCGAAGATAGCACCTGCCTAGGTTCTGCCGAAGATCTGCTGTAATGCAGGTAAACCTGCAAGGCGGGTGTGATGCACAGTAGAAATGATGCCTAAAACTGGAGAGAGACACCAGATGTCTCCTTCAGAGAGCTGATGACTGGTATGTTGGCGGAGGTTGTTCAACCGAAGGGTAACATTTTCCCATTGGTAGAGCACTAACTTCTGCCTGTGAATTCCTCAAGTTGCACGTTAGTTATGCCAGCCAAGTGGCCAGGATGAATCACTTCCCTAACCATTTAGCACTTCCCAGCGATCACTTTAGAGTGACTGTGGCATGTGGGTGGGTAAAGATAATGGAAATGACTTAAAAATGGAGAAAAAGACATTATCAGATCCCTTCAGAGATCTAGTGGAAGGCTAAAGGCAAGTAGACGTTTAATGTCCTCATTCAGATTGATGAGGAGAAACCTAAGAACAGCTTGCTTGTGACTTTTCTCAGTTGTGATCTGATTAAAGTTAATGACGTGGGCAAGTAAGTGTTCCGATAATAGGAGAAAATTACAATAACTTGCATTTATGTAGTGTCTTTAATGTAATAAAATGTACTAAGCTGCTTCACAGGAGCATTATCAAACAAGTTTGACACTGAGCAGCATGAGATATTTGGACAGGTGACCAAAATCTTATCCAAGGAAGTAGGTTTTAAGGAAGGTCTTAAAGGAGGAGAGAGAGTTGGAGGGAATTCCAGAACCTAGGGCCCAGGTAGCTGAAGGCACAAACACCAATAGCGGAGCAATTAAAATTGAGGATGCACAGGAGGTCAATTAGTTGAGTGCAGAGATCTCAGAGGGTTGTAGAGCTGGAGGGGGTTACTGGGATAAGGAGCGACGAAACCATGGAGGGATTTAAAAATGAGAGTGAGAATTTTAACTCTGCGAATAGTGACCATAACCTAATTAAGTTTACATTAAAAATTGATGAAAGAAAAAGGAGCAAAAAAAAAAAGGTGTTGGACTGGAAATTAACTAATTTCAGTGGGATGGGAGGGGACTTAGTCCAGATTCGTGTGGTTGGTAAACGAAATTCCAAATCAAATGGTGGACCAGAACTGGGAGATGCTTAAATATGCAATGAATAAGTTACAGGATAAATACATTTGGAGTAGAAGTACAAGACTAAGTTCCATGCTTGAATAGAGATTACAGTAAAAATGAGATTAAATAAGAGGTGTGATGAATATATGTGAGCTAATATAAATAACTGAGAAATATTTTAAAAATATAGGAAAATGTAAAGGATTCAGAAAGTCGAGGGAATATGAAAGAAGACTGGTGCTTGACATAAAAGAATATGGCAAGGGATTTCAAAAGCCTGTAAGAAGTTAAAGAACGAGTGGGACCACTTGAACATTAAGGAAGTCTGCTGTAATTGAGAGTAGGCAAATACTGATGCTTAATAAGTATTTTGCCTCAGTTTTTAAACAAGAAGGTGAAATTGGGACTGAATTAATACCTGAGGAAGATATGCAAGAGTCACTGCTGAAGATAAATAGTGCAAAGGAAATTATCTTTGAGAATTAAAGGGAATTGAATTTTTGGGAGAACTTAGTGTTAGATAGTTAGATGTTTCATTGTATGGATTTTCAGAATGCATTTAATATGGTTCCAAAGAAGACTTTTTCATGCATATTTAGAGCACAGTTTTGTAGGGATTGTAGCCACATGAATACAGAGATGGTTCGAGCACAAAAAGCAGAGTGCAGGGCTGAATGTACTTTTAACTGGTGGAATGTGGAAAGTGGTGTGCACCTATCTGTGCTGGCTCCATTTATGGGAATTATTTTTATATTTACATTAGTAATTTGGACTTAGGCACAACAGGCATGACGTAGACGTTTACTAACAATTAGGGGCATGGCCGACTGAATGAAATGCAGGAGGGCATAGACACGGCTAATGGAGTGAGCAGATAAGTGGCATATGCAGTTCAATGCATAGAAATGTGATGTACATTTTGATAAGAACAGTGCAATCAAATATATTGTAAGCAATTGGGGCGGCGCAGTGGTTAGCACCGCAGCCTCACAGCTCCAGGGACCCAGGTTCAATTCTGGGTACTACCTGTGCGGAGTTTGCAAGTTCTCCCTGTGAGCGCGTGGGTTTTTGCCGGGTGTTCCGGTTTCCTCCCACAGCCAAAGACTTGCAGGTGATAGGTAAATTGGCCATTGTAAATTGCCCCTAGTGTAGGTAGGGAATCTGGGATTACTGTAGGGTTAGTATAAATGGGTGGTTGTTGGTCGGCACAGACTCGGTGGGCCGAAGGGCCTGTTTCAGTGCTGTATCTCTAAATAAAAATAAAATAAAAAAATAAATAAAAAGGTGCATATTGAGTGGAAAATTAGAATCTAGAAGTGCTGATCCATAGATGTATAAAGGTGAAGTGCAGGTTAAAAGAAAAGCTCATGTCAAATTAGATTGTGGGTTTTATACATAGAAGCAAGGTACTGATAAAGAATGTGCAAGTTACTCATTAGGTCACAGCTGAAGTACTGCATGCATTTCTGGGCGCTTCATTATAGAAAGGATATTTGAGCCATGGAAAGGGTACTGAAGATGCACTGAAGTTAAACCAGGAATGAAAGGTTATGATTACAATAAAATGCTCAAAAATCAGTTTCTTTTTTAAAGACGGGAACAGTGAAGCTTAAGTGGTAACCTAATAAAAGATTTTCAAACTCATGGAAGGTAATTGTTTCCAGGAGTTGGCAAATTGCTGAAAAGGGGGTTATGAAATCAAGATTATCATCAGAAGAATGAAGGTAGAAGTGAGCTGATTTATTTTGCTGAGAGGGTTATTAAAACATGGAATGTCTTATCACACATGGCAACTGAGGTAAAAGTAAGAACTTGTATTTGTATAGCTTCAGGATGTCACAAAGAGCTTTAAAGTGAATGAAGTACTTTTGAGATGTAGTCACTGTTGTAATGGAAGTAGAGTGAATCTATAACATAATTTAAAAGGAATTGGAGATTTGAGAAATAATATAAAAGGATATGAGTAAGGTGTAGGGAAATGAAGTTAAAATGGATAACTCTTAATTGAAGAATTAATACTAGCACAGCGGCATTGGGCTGAATAATCCCCCTATATGTGCTAATGTTGCAAGCATACTTGGAAGGAACACCATCATTAATTGCAATTGTTCATGGGGAACCAGTGGATGTGGTGTATTTGGATTTTCAGAAGGCTTTTTATAAGGTCCCACACAGGTTAGTAAGCAAAATTAGAGCACATAGGATTGGGGTAATATACTGGCATGGATTGAGAATTGGTTAACGGACAGAAAACAGAGATTAGGAATAAACGGGTCATTCTCAGGGTGACAGGCTATGACTAGTGGGGTACTGTAAGGATCAGTGCTTGGACAATTCACAATCTATATCAATGATTTGAATGTGGAGACCAAATGTAATATTTCCAAGTTTCTTGATGGCATAAAACTAGGTGGGAATGTAAGTTGTGAGGAGGATGCAAGAAGGCTTCAAGGGGATTTAGACAGCCTAAGAGAGTGGGCATATGGAATATAGTGTGGAAAAATGTGAAGTTATCCACTTTGGTAGGTATAACAGAAATACAGAGTATTTCTTAAATGGTGAGAGATTGGGAAATATTGATGTCCAAATGGACTTGGGTGTCCTTGTTCATAAGTCACTGAAAGCCAACATGCAGGTGTAGCAAGCAATTAGGAAGGCAGATGGTATGTTAGCTTTTATTGCAAGAGGATTTGAGTGAAGGAGTAAAGAAGGCTTTCTGCAATTATATAAAGCCTTAGAAAGATTGCACCTTGGAGTATTGTATATGGTTTTGGTCTCCTTACCTAAGGAAGGATATACTTGCTGTAGAGGGAGTGCAACGGAGGTTCACCAGACTGATTGCTGGGATGGTGGGATTGTCCTTTGAGGAGACTGGGCCTATATTCTCTAGAGTTTAGAAGAATGAGAGGTGATCTCATTGAAGCATACAAAATTCTTAGAGGGCTCGACAGGGTTGATGCAGGAAGGATGTTTCCCCCAGCTGGGGAACTAGAACTAGGGAACACGGTCTCAGAATAAGAGGTAGGCCATTTAGGCCTGAGATGCGTAGGATGGTGAAACTTTGGAGTTCTCTATCCCAGAGGGCTGTGGAGGCTCAGTCATTGTAAGGTCAAGACAGAGATAGATAGATTGCTAGATATTAAAGATATCAAGGGATATGGGGATAGTGCGGGAAAATGAAGTTGAGGTAGATCATCAGCCATGATCTAATTGAATGGCAGAGCAAGCTTGAGGAGCCAAATGGTCATCTCCTATTTGCTATGTTCCTAATTCTTCATGATCTATCGTAGAGCACAAAAAGTCAGAAGACAGGTAAGATCTGGAAACTCAGTAGCAATAGCAGTTTCACTGCTAATACTCTATTCATTTTTTGTTATTTAGTTGGGGAAGGTGGTTTTCCTGTGTTTGTATTATATTTTTAGTATTTCATCTGTCTTGCAGAGAGCTGATCTATCTTTTTTGTTTTGAGATGTGGCCAGCCCTTTTGCTGTCGTATCATACATCATTCAGTCTCAGTGCTGCCAAATTACTTTCTCTCCTGGCTCCCAGTTCAGTTGTCCAGCATAATTTGTGCAATGTGAAAGTTATTGTTAGTTGATCAATGTGGAGCTGATTGACATGCACATCGCACTCACTGTCTGTGAATATACTGGGGAACATATCAGAGTGCACACTTTGTTCAATCTGTATTAGACCCAAAGTTGCTATACAAGCTGTCAACAGGCTTTTCTTTTCTTGAAATAAAAACAAGAAATGGTGGAAATACTTAGCAGGTCTGGCAGCATCTGTGGAGAGAGAAGCAGAGTTTACATTTCGGGTCAGTAACCCTTCATTAGAACTGGCAAATATTAGAAATGTAAAAGGTTTCAAGCAAGTAAAGTGGGGGTGGGGCAAGAGATAATAAAAGAGAAGGTGTTGATCAGACAAGATCACAGAGAATAGCTGACAAGAAGATCATGGAGCAAAAGCAAACGGTATGTTAATGGTTTGCTGAAAGACAAAGCGTTAGTACAGAGAGGGTGTTAATGGGCAGAAAACTCAGCAGCCTGACCCCAAGCACAAACATGAAAAAAAAGTGGGTAGGCACAGTAGAAACAAACTAAACTTTTTCTGTCCATTTCTGCTTGATTCTTTTTGATTCTCTGGTGGTCACCCATTCTCTCTCTCCCTGCATACTGTTAAGCTGTGGGGTGACCATATCTATAAACATGCTATCCACGTAGCTCTCATCCTCATGAATGCACTGCAGTATTGCCAGCTGCTGCTCAAGTTGCAAAACCCGGAGCTCAAGCTGCTTCAATTGACGACACTTCCTGCACAAATGGTTCTCCAGGATACGGGAAGAATCGCGGAGCTCCCACATAGCACAGGAGGTGCACTCTCGAGGTTGAAGGAACCGTGCCATTCCTTTATTTATTAGTTGACCCTTTGCTACTGCTTAAAAAAAAAAGTTACCAATACTACCACGGCTTAGAATTATTAATAAAACCTAACTCGTGTTGATAAATCCTACTAAAAATCAAGACAGTTCACTAGTTAAAATAAAGCTTACTCAAAAAAAAAACACAGCTACTTGCTTGTTCCTTATTCTATTTACACACACTCATCCTAACCGCAGTTACTCACAACCAATCACCTTGTAGCTTTCCTGTGACGTTGCTGCTCGCTTTGTTTTCAAACTCCAGTGCGCCTGGACTCCTCTCCGCTGCTCTCCCGGAAGGTAGGTGTTCTAGGCCGCGATCCTCGGGCTGTATTTATCTGCTCCTCGCTCTGTGATCCACCCGCAGGTCCGCTCCCCTCTGCTGCTCTCCCTGAAGGTAAGTGCTGTATTCTGTATTTTAGGTTTTTGTCATTACTGGTTGTTTTACTGGGGTGATTATTGATTCTTCTTTAAAATTCTACAGTGTTTCCTTTGTGCATATAACATTGTTTTTCCCAAGTTAGGATAGGGAGTCCATAGGGTGTGGCAATACTTGCCAGGGGTGTAACGCTCATTTACCAGTCTATTACCGTAATGCTCATCCCTTCCCCTACAAAAAATTTAAATCATAATATTGTCACAGCACAGAAGCTTATTAAATAAGCAAATATAATTAATGTCCTAAAAATGAATAAAGTGGATTGGAAAGTGACTTTTAATTTATAAAGGGAATGAAAGGATGCATTACGGACAGTAACACACTATTTGACGAGCCTGTTAAAGAATATGTAAACATAAAATGATTGAGTGTGTAGCATTATCTTCAAAATAACAGTTTAAGATGCCATGCTGAAATTTCTCTTGCGTGAGTGCCAAGAGTGTGGTATGCTGGAGGTTGCCCCTCCTAACTATCCATGCAAGCAAGTATTAATTCCAAGAGGTTGTTTGGAATTGATTTTGCTTCATGTTAACTACAGTCAAACTGTTTTGGTTGCAAAGCGTGTCCTTTATTTTCCCTTTCTAAAAAAAACTGTAGGTGACTCTTATTGTAACCACTGAAACAGGCAATTGTGCTTCAGTCCTTAACAAAACACAGCAGCAGTGGAGGAAGGTAACTAATTCCAGACTTTGTTTGCATGGAAATGAGATAAATGGCCAGGAAATCTGTTTGCTTCATTGATTGAGGGATGAATGTTGGTCAGGACTTCTGGCGAATGCTCCTGCCCATCTTTGAATAGTCCCATGGGATCTTTTACGTCCGCCTGATTAGGCAGATGGGGCCTCGGTTTAATGTCTCATCTCCATGTGCATAAATTCCTGCTGTTTACCTTATGTAGCGGTTGTGTGGACAGTAAAACTGTGTGCTCCCTGCTCACACTGCCATGCAGAGGGTGCCAGTGCTGTAAGGGAAGGCATTAGAAGTGAAAGTTGCTGAACTGTTGTGAAGAGGTTGTTTATAAGAACAAAGGAGCCGAAGTAGTCTGTCTGCCCATCAAGCCCGTTCCACCATTCAATTAGAAATGGTGATCTATATCTTAACTGTATCTACTTGCCTAGTTTCTGTAACCCTTAATAATGGTCATTGCCTAACAAAAATCCATCCAATTTTATTTAGAGATACAGCACTGAAACAGGCCCTTCGGCCCACCGAGTCTGTGCCGACCAACAACCACCCATTTATACTAACCCGACACTAATCCCACATTCCCTATCACCTCCCTACACTAGGGGCAATTTACAACGGCCAATTTACCTATCACTTGCAAGTCTTTGGATGTGGGAGGAAACCGGAGCACCCGGCGAAAACCCACGCAGACACAGGGAGAACTTGCAAACTCCGCACAGGCAGTACCCAGAATTGAACCTGGGTCCCTGGAGCTGTGAGGCTGCGGTGCTAACCACTGCGCCACTGTGCCGCCCATTTTTTCCTAAGCATCTCAAGTAACAGCAAGTTTAGGCTTGCCTGGGAGTCTCAAGTAATACATTCCCTACATTAAACAAGACTTGCATTTATTTCATGCCTTTCACAGCCTCAGGATGTCCCAAAGTGTGTTACAGCCAATGAAGTAACTTTTGAAGTGTTTTGAACTGGTGTAATGTAGGAAACGTGGCAGCCAATTTGGACACAGCAAGCTCCCTTAAACAAGATTGTTATAATGATCAGATAACTTAATTTTGTGATGTTGACTGAGGGATAAATATTGGCCAGCACACCAGGAATAGCTCCCCTGTTCTTTGAAGTAGTGCCATGGCATCTTTTATGTTCACTTAAGGGGGGTGGGCGGCAGATGGGGCCTTGGTTTAACTTCTCATCCAGAAGACAGCACCTCTGACAGTGCAGCACTGGAGTGTCAACAACAGCAGCTTATCTTTAAATAGCATCTCTAATATCATAAAACGTCTCCAGGTGCTTCACAGGAGCATTATAAAACAAAATATGACACCTAGCCACAAAAGGAGATATTGGGTCAGATGACCTAAAGCTTGACCGAAGAGGTAAGTTGTAAGGAGTGTCTTGAAGGAGGAAACGAGGTGGAAAGGCGGAGAGGTGTAGGAAGGGCATTTCAGACCTTGGGGCGCTAGGCAACAGAAGGCATGGCCACCAATGTTTTTATTTATTATTGCATGGGATGTGGGCGTCTCTGGCAAAGCCAGCATTTGTTGTCCATCCCTAATTGCCCTCGGCAGCTGAGTGGCGTAGTAAGCCATTTGAGGGCAGACCGATATAGGTAGGTTGAGTGAGTGGGCAGAAATCTGGCAGATGGAGTGTAATGTGGGAAAATGTGAAGTTGTTCACTTTGACAGGAGGAATAAGAAAGTAGTGAATTACTTAAATGGAGAACGACTGCAGCATTCAGAGATGCAGAGGGATCTAGGTGTTCTAGTGGATGAGTCACAAAACGTTAGTATGCAGGTCCAGCAAGTCACAAAGAAGGCTAATGGAATGCTGTCCTTTATTATGAGAGGAATTGAACAAAACGTAAGAACTAGGAGCTGGAGTAGGCAATTCAGCCCCTCGAGCCCATTCCGCCATTCAAAATAAAAGTAAGGATGTTATGTTTCAGTTCTACAGGCCACATCTTGTGTGCAGTTTTGGTCTCCTTATTTAAGGATGTAAATGCGTTGGAGGCAGTTCAGAGGAGGTTTACTAGATTGATAACCAGAATGAGCAGGTTGTCTTACGAGGAAAGGTTGGACAGACTGGGCTTGTTTTCACTGGAGTTTTGAAGAGTGAGGGGAGATTTGATTGAAGTATACAAGATCCTGAACGCTTTTGACAAAGTGGATGTGGAAAGGATATTTCCTCTTGTGGGCGAGTCCAGAATTAGAGGGCCATGCTTTCAAATTAGGAGTTGCCCTTTTAGGACAGAGATGAGAAATTTCTCTGAGGGTTGTGTGACTTTGGAACACTCTGCCTCAGAAGGTGATGGAGGTGGGGTCACTGAGTATTTTTAAGGTGGAGACCAGCCAGGAGTGGGTTGGAATAGTCAAGTCCAGAGGTAATAAAGGCATGAATGAGGGTTTCAGCAGATGAGCTGAGATGGGCGAAGTCAGGCAATGTTACAAGGTGAAAATATGCGGTTTTAGTGATGGCACGAATATCTCGGGGTCAAATGTGACACCAAGGTTGCAAACAGACTGGCTTAATCTCTGACGTTGCCACGGAGTGTGATGGAGTTGGTTGGTAGGGAACAGAGTTTGGAGCAGGAACCCGAAAACAGTGGCTTCAGTCTTCTCACTATTTAATTGGAGGAAATTTCTGCTCATCCAGTACTGGATGTTGGGTAAGCAGTCTTATAATTTAGCAACAGTGGAGAAGTCGAGTGAAGTGTGGTGAGGTAGAGCTGAGTGTCATCAGCATACATGTGAAAAGTAACTCGCTGCTTTCAGATGATGTCATTGAGGGGGAGCATGTCGATGAGAAATCATAAGGAGCCAAGGATAGATCCTTGGGGGATGCCTGAGGTAACAGTGTGGGAGCAGGAAGAGGAGCCATTCAAGGTGATTCTCTTGCTACAATTAGATAAGAATGGAACCACATGAGAGCAGTTCCACGCAGCTGGATGATAGTGGAGAGACATCGGAGGAGGATGGTGTACTCAACTGTGTCAAAGGCTGCAGACAGGTTGAGAAGGGTGAGGAGGGATCGTTTACCTTTTGTCACAGTCAAATAGGATGTCATTTGTGACTTTGAGATCTGTTTTGGTACTGTAGCAGGAGTGGAAACCTGATTGGAGGGATTCAAACATGGTACCCAGGGAAAGATGTGTGCAGATTTGGGAGGTGACAACACATTCAAGGACTTCGGAGAGGAAAGGGAGGGTTAGAAATGGGACAGTAGTTTGCAAGGGCGGCGGGGTCAAGGGTTGATTTTCTGAGGAGAGGGGTGATGACGCCAGGTTTAAAGCAGAGAGAGACAACACCTGAAGAGAGAGAACCGTTTACAATATCGGCTAACGTGGGGACCAGGAGAGGAAGTTGGATGCTCAGCAGTTTAGTGGGAATAGGATCAAAGAAACAGGAGTGAGTCTTGTGGATAAGATGAGCTCTGAGAGAGCATGAGCGGAGTTAGCAGAGAAACTAGAGAAAGATGTGAGTTCAGGGTTAGGCCGGGGGAGCATTATAGGAAGTTTGGCCAGGTGGGCTAATGGAAGGGAGGGACGCGGCAGAGGCATCTGATTGGATGGTGTCAATCTTAGTGACGAAGTAGTCCAGGAGCTCCAAGTATTTATTGTTGGAGGTAAAGGTAGACAGGAGAGGGTTTAAGAAGACAGTTTGCAGTAAAGAAGCTGGGGGTTATATTTGTATTCCAAGACGATCCAGGAATAGTGAGTAGTTTTAGCAGACGAGAGCAGGCCAGTTTCAAGTAGGCCAGTGAGATCTGGCAGTGGATGGCCAATCCCGTTGTCTGCCATATCCTTTCAAGTCTGCGACCTTGGCCTTAAGGGAGCAGAGATGAGGGCCATGACAGGGGAAACGGCTGGGGTGAGAGAGCCTGATCTTTGTATTGGAGGACTAGGGCATCAAAGGTGTGATGAGAATGCCAAATCAGTAGCCGCAAAAATGTTGCGGTGAAAGGAGGACCAAAGGCTAGATAGTTGAGATTTTGAAAGTGTAGTTGTAAGTGATAGGAGCTTAGTTTTTTCTAAGCACGGATACAGAATGAGAGAGGGTTGGGCTTGTAAGGGTGGAAAGTGATACAAGGAAGTGCTCAGAGATGGCCTTATCTGTGATTGATACAATAGGACTAGCAAGACCATGTGAGATGACAAGGTCGAGGTGGTAGCTGTGAATATGGGTTGGGGAGTTGACAGGATGAGTTGAGATAGAGATTGAAATACTGAAGATGAGAAGTCGTTCAGTGCTGAGGCTGACGGAAGAAAGCAGTGAAGATATCGGTGGAAATTTTTTTATCGTACTTAGAGGGTGGTAGAGAATGATTGTGAAAGGGATGTTGGAGGGGTGGAACAAGGTAAGATGTTTGAAGGAGGAGAAAGTGCCAGAGGAGTAGGGTGTCGGGCCAAGGTCTGATCTGATGATAAACGCCATATCGCCACAATAGCGGTCTTGGCGGGGCAAGTGGTGGAAGTTGTAGCAGACAGGGAGGCTTCGTAGAATAGCAAGTTGTCATCACCCATCAGCCAGGTTTCCGTTAAGGCCATGCTGCTGACGCAATCATCCAAAATAAATTCATGAATGGCAAGGGCCTCGCTCACAATTGAACAGACATTTTGGAGGGGGATGTGTAGAGGGGTGTTGAGAGCTGATCTGCTGGCAGAGATCACAGGGTCAGCAGTGGGAGAGGTGAGTTGGGCAGGAAGAAGATAGCAGGATTAGCCCCCAGTGAACACACTGGGCGGGAAGGTTGACGACAGTGGGATGGGGCAATTGGGTGTGCTGTTTGCAATGAGCCAGTGCTGGTGCCTAGATGAGCCCGTTGGAGAATGCTAAGAGAGGCACAGAGGGAAACTATAGGCTTATCTGAGTGTGTCAAGCCTGGGACGGCAGCAGGAAGGTCGAGGAGTACTGAAGGGTTGGGGTAAGGAATTGGTGGCACAGAATACCCGAGTGGAGAAGTGAAAGGAGGCATGACATTAGAAGAGATCTAGGAGGAGTAAAGAGAAAAGAAGTTAAAGAGAAAGAGCCTAAGTGGAAATAGATTGATGGGGTCAGGTCTGGAGCAGCTGCTAAAAATGTACTCGCGAATGGACTCAGAGCTCAACTTACAATAGGTCTAGTTACATAAAAATTAGGGTACATAAAAACACGATAGTAAATGGAAAACAGGGCATAGATGCAGATAATAGGAAGAAGTGCAGAGTTAAAGTTGGAGGTCCCATGGTAGAATAACGATGGACGGAATCAACATGGAGCATCAATGAGCTTTTGTCCAAGTTTGGAGACAGGTGTAGTGAATGAAGGCGAGAAGCTTTTTGAGGATGCACTGATGGAGGTATTTTCATTCGAATGAAGATCCAGGAGGTGTACAGAGTCACTTGCAGGATAAAAACATGATTGCAAAGTTGGAGGACACCATAAAATCCAGAAGCAGCAGAGGCCAGGAACAGACTGAAGCTGAAAAACCAGTAAACCGGTGGCCGGAACAGGCTGAACAGAAGACTGAGGTGTCTCAATCACAGCAGTGGTGAGGGAATGGCAGTAGACTAGCCAAAGTACCTTAAAATCTTGCAAAAGAGCAGTAAATCGAAGACAGAAGTTGGATCTTACGTTATAGCCATGTATAACCATCTTCTTGAATGTCGAGAGAAGTCGAGCAATTTGAAGCCAAGTTTGAAAGAATATCTAGATCTCGATTTTTCCAGATCTTTTCCACAGCTCACAGATCAAAAACTAGCAGCAGATTGTTGATGGAAGCAGAGACTTGTTTTTTTTCCAAAGTAGTCCAGCGCAGAAATGCGGTCTTGATGTCAAGTGAAGCCAGGAATTTGAAGCCAGATTTCAGAAAATCCACATCCAGGTCTCATCCAATCTTTTCCAGAGCTCAAAAGGTAAGGTCGGGATATGGAATTTGAACCATCAGACAGAAGCCAGTGTCACGCCAATTTGCTTTGTTGAATGATTTTCTTAAATCCACTGACTGGAGATCTGAATTTATATTTTTTGAAGAAATTAAAAAAAAAAGAAGACTTTGCTAGTAGCTTAGGATGGCCACCTAATCTGCAACACTGTATTCTCCATTGCAAGGCTTGTGAGGAGGGAGGCGAAATGTCTGCTCGCGTCCCAGCAAGAACCAAGACCCAGAAAGTTTAAGGGAATTACCTGTTCGTTTTAGCAAGAGGAAATACTGCTAACTGCTTTGTTTGAATCACTGAGTGACTGTCGTGTGATAAGCCCCTCCCCAGCTGTGATTTTAAGCTGGTGTTTTCTCTGCAGCAGAGGAGAAGCTTCTGGACTTTGACACGTGCAGACCCTCTCTCTCCCTCGGTGTGTCTCGCTCTCTGTCTCGCGCGTGCTCTGTCTTGCTCTCTCTTCCCCCACACCACCCCCCCATTTCAGCTTACAAGCTTTGAACTCTGCCTATTGACTGACCACCTTTGCATACTTCACTACAATCAGAAACCCTGTTGGAGGAAATTATGCGCATCGCTGTCTCCAAGAGACCCACCAAATGAGTCATTGATCTGTTCAAACTAAAAGCCTCAGGACCACCAAATACAGCTAGAAGACAGCCGAATCACCAAATGCCACAGACTGTATACCGCTTTTTTTTTCTATGGACTCTAACTCAACCAATTTACCTTTCCCCACTCTGAAAGCTGTTTGTGTGTGTTTAAACCTCTAGTGTGTGAGTGAAAGTTGGCACGTAGTTCATTATTTTCATTAGTTCGGTTTAGGTACAATAAAGTTAACTTTGTTCAACTCGAGAAACCTGTCTGGTTGGTTCTTGTTATGATCATAGCCAGTAAGTAATCACGCATCTACTGAATTTGCCAGTACATCCACTTTAAGAAAGAATTAAACCTGTTGTGGTTAAACAAGGAGGGAAAAGAGGGAAGCCCTCTGACCCCTCCTCACTTGACCGTAACACCATTTAAATTAATGTTCAACTTAGATTTTTGTGCTCAAGTTTCTGGACTGGGACTTGAACCCACAACCTTCTGATTCAGGGGTACTGCCGTCTGAGCCACAGCTGGCACAGCAGTGACTACTTCAAAAGTTAGCCATAGTCTGTAAAGCACTTTGGAATGACCTGTGTTTGTGAAAATCACTATAGAATTAGAAGCTTCCCTTTGTAAAGCTATGCAGACGGGGAAGAAGTGAGATTTAAGTTGCAGTCTGTCCTTCGTTAGCTAATCTCAGCTGGAATGCATGACAAGTAACCTCCATGTCCCTGAGTTGGTTTACAGCAGGGTTGTCCAACATACGGCCCGCAGGCCAGAGACCGGCCCGCCAAAGTTTTCCATCCTGCCCGCAGGTGAAAACTGTACTTGCCATTCCTCCTCCTTGCTGCAGGGTTTTTGCCCTTGGCTGTTTCCTTTCAGTTTCAGGGATGTGAAATTTCTTCCAGCCCACCAAAGATTTCTATTGCAATTACCTGCCCCTGCTGTTTTCAGTGAGTGAGCAGTTGCTGGGAAATGTAGTCTCCCTACTACCCGATCCCTATGGATGGAACAGTAATCCGGGACAGCAACTCCCAGAAAGCAACGTGTGCCTGCGTGGCGTTTGGTTGTGCCCCCATGGCGTGACACCGAAGGTTAATGAGCGGAGTGGATCACGACAGAGACAGTAGTTGTAGTCAGCCTGAGGAACTGACAGGTGATTTAAAGTGTTTAAAGTGAAGGTGTACCCGGGGCTTGAGGCCTAGGCTTTGCAGGAGGGAAGGAGAGATAGAGCAAGAGAGGCACACCGAGAGACAGGGGGAGAGAAATAGACAGACATACGCACACGGAGAGGGTGGGGGGGCGGTGGAAAGAGAGAGATCGGCACGCATACACACACGGAGAGAGAGGCAGACCGAGAGGGGGGAGAGAGAGGCAGACCGAAAGGGGGGAGAGAGAGGCAGACATGGAGGGGAGGGGGGGAGAGAGAGAGAGGCAGACATGGAGGGGAGGGGATGGGGGGAGGAGAGAGAGAGGCAGACATGGGGGGGGTGGGGGGAGAGAGAGAGGCAGACATGGGGTGGAGAGAGAGAGGCAGACACTGGGGGGGGTGGGGGGTGGGGGAGAGAGAGGCAGACACGGGGGGGGGGGGTGGGGGTGGGAGAGGGACAGACACGGTGGGGGGGGGGGAGGGGGAGACAGACAGAGAGGGAGGAGGGTGGTTGAAGAGAGAGGGAGGAGGGCTGTTGAAGAGAGAGGGACAGAGAGAGAGGGAGGAGGGCGGTTGAAGAGAGAGGGACAGAGAGGGAGGAGGGCGGTTGAAGAGAGAGGGACAGAGAGAGAGGGAGGAGGGCGGTTGAAGAGAGAGGGACAGAGAGAGAGGGAGGAGTCTGATGAGAGAGTGGGGAGAGGGGGAAAGAGAGTTGATGGGGGGAGGGGTGGAAGAGACCCGGGGGTGAGTGTGGCATGGGCATAGGGGTGGGGGGGAGAGAGAGCGACTGGCGCCCTGAGGGGGGTGTAGAGAGTGACGGGCACAGAGAGAGGTCACGATCACTCTTGACAGATGGACTTCTATTTGGAATACTTTGCATCGCCACATTAAGTATGCAAGCAGACATTGTCTACTGGGGAATATCATGGCATGGTGGTAATCACTGAACTAGTAATTCAGAGGCCCAGGCCAATACTCTAGGGACACTGGTTCAAATCCCACCACGGCAGCTGGTGGAATTTAGTTCAATTAATTAATAAGTTCGATGAATAAGTAAGTAAAATAATTAACAAAATCTGAAATTGAAAACTAGTCTCAGTTGTAGCGCCATGGAACTATCATAAATTGTCGTAAAAACCCATCGGGTTCACTAATATCCTTTAGGGAAGGAAATCTGCCGTCCTTACCTGGTCTGGCGTACATGTGACTCCAGACCCACAGTAATGTGGTTGACTCTTAACTGCCCTCTGAAATGGCTTAGCAAGCCACTGAGTTGTCGAGCAATTAGGGATTGGCAACAAATGCTGGCCTTGTCAGTGATGCCCACATCCCATAAGACAATAAAAATAAAACTTGTGCAAGCAAATGCCATGCCAGGTATCTCACTAAATCAGTGTTCAACATAGTAAATTCATAAATTAGTCTTCTCATTTAAAGCTTGTTCACAAAAATGCATATTTTTGTCATTCTGATTAATATTAAAATAAATTTCTAATGCCTTTATCTTTCTTAAATTTGTTCACTGGCCCCCTATGTAGGACAGAATTTGTAGTGTGGTCCTTCCTATGCACAAGTTAGGCATCCCTGGCTTACAGTCTTCAAACACTGATGGAATTTTAATATTTGATCTTCAAAACACAAGTAAACATGTTGGAAAGCCTTGTACTCTCATGTAATGTTATTTTTAAAAAACATAATTCCGGACCTTAGAGTCTTGGCAGCTGAAGGCACGGCCACCAATGGTGGAACAGTTAAGTTCGGGGTGCTCAAGTGGTCAGAATGGCAGAGTGCGAAGTTCTATGAGAAGTTCAGAGATGAAGAGGGACGAACCCATGGAGGAATTGAAAATAAGGATGTGAATTTTAAAATTGAGATATTACTTGAATGGCCACCAATTTATATCAGCGAGCATCGGGAAGATGGGTGAGCAGGACTTGATGTGAGTTAGGATATGGGAAGAAGAGTTTGAATGACCTCAAGTTTGTAGGGGAGTGGTGTTAAAACATGGGAGGTTGGTCAGGGATGTATTTGAATAATCAAGTCTAGAGTTGACAGAGGTATGGATGAGGGTCTCAGTAGCAGATCAGCTGAGGTAAGGGTTGGAGTCAGGCGACATTATGGAGGTGGAAATAGGCAGTCTTAGTGCAGGGTCAAATATAACACCTAGATTGTGAATAGTCTGGTTCAGCCTCAGACAATTGCCAGGGAGACGTTTGAGTCTGTGGCAAGGGAATGGAGTTTGTGATTGGGATGGAAAACAATGTCTTTTGTCTTCTAATATTCAGTTGGAGGAAATTTCTGCTCATCCAGTACTGGATGTTGGGCAAGCAGTCTGGCAATTTAGAGACAGTGAAAGGGTCAAGAGAGGTGATGGTGAGGCAGAGCTGGTTATTGTCGGCGTAAATGTGAAAACGAAAATAGATTTTGACTTATTCATTGACAGTAAAGTAGTAATGCTGCTAGCAGTGATCACATGCAAATCTCTTCCTTTTCTACCTTTTCAAAATACGACCCTCTTCGTTGTATAGTGTGGTTCTATATAACACCTCTGTTGCCTTTACACATCGGGGGAGTCAGCCTATCCGACTGGTTGTAAGGAATTGATTCCGCTTTGAGACCAAATACTTTTTTCGTTCCTTGTGGAGCCTATTAGCTGATCTCAGCTGGAATGCTGGACAGTGCACTACAACTACTGCGGCTTGAGTTAGGGAGGTGCTCTAATTTCTGATTGATATCTAGCACCCTGCAGTGGGATCAGCATTAGGTGAGGAAAGGATTAGGCTTGCTGTGATGTGTTCCAGGAAGGGAGAAAATTAGTAAGAAAGGAAAGAAAATTATATCTGTTCATTTTGTGAAACAGAAAGCTTGGTTGCAACACTCAAACTAATGAACTCTAGCCAGATAAGATCAACACATCTTATCCATGCTGGAAGATCACATTTTGGATCTTGCTGAATCCAGTAAACTTGCTGTTCTTCCCTGAGCAAGGATCTCACTGTGGAAAAATTTTCTTTAATGTCAAAGTGGTGTCCATTTGGTTCAGGTTCATATATGTTTTGCTGCTTTCAGACTGAGATTCCAGAGGATTTGATTGTGCATGCCACCTTTTTAAACTGTGAATTGGATGTGGTCGTGTGCTTTTGATTCGGTGCTGGTTCATTTGCTATGTTTGTAGAATTGTCTCATCCAGGTGATGGGCTAGTATAGAAAATTAGATTTGTTGTTCTTGGACTTGTTCTGCAATTGTAACTGCATTCGTGAAATGAGATGGAACAGAATCTATTATAAATGAGCTGATAGCTCATATATATTATAATATATTATAGCATTATAACACACCAAGGCTCCTTAGACAGCACCTTCCAAACCTCCGACCTCTATCACCTCGAAGGACAAGAGCAGCAGATGCATGGGTACACCACCACCTGCAAGTTCCCCTCCAAGTTGTACACCATCCTGACTTGGAACTATATTGCTGTTCCTTCACTGTCGCTGGGTCAAAATCCTGGAACTCCCTTCCTAACAGCACTGTGGGTATACCTACCTCACATGGAATGCAGCGGTTCAAGAAGGCAGCTCACCACCACCTTCTCAAGGGCAATTAGGGATGGGTAATAAATACTGGCCTGGCCAGTAACGCCAACATCCCATGAATGAATGAAAAAAAAAGCTAACTTGATTCTCTCTCATTATTATAAGTTCTTTTAATTTTCTCACACTCAGTTTTAAAAATGTCTAATTGAGATGGATGTATTCAAAGATTATTACATTTTTCCTGCCTTAATTAAAGAATGTGCATTTTTGTTCATGGTTTGACACTCAGAATTCTTTTAATAAACACCACCAAAAATTGCCTAATATATCCCTTTTGAATGAGAGGTGATAAAAAGTGGGCACGATGCTCCAAATGTAGTCTCATCATAGCCAGGTACCATTATAAAATGATTTTTTTTTCTTTTATCTGTTGTATCTTTCACAACTTAACCTGCCATTTTGCTTGTTTTACCACTAGAGTACACTGTTCTGGTGGCGGGAGTGATCTCCCCGCCAATATTCTGGGATCTCTGAACTGTTAGAATATTTCCAGTATGTTCCCACTAAGTCCATAGTCCATGTTTCGTTTCTTCAGTCTGTCCTCATCATTTTACACTTGTGTTAAGCTGCATCTGTCACTTGCTGCCCTAAATGCCAGCATCGCCGAAACCTTTTGAATTTCCATACCCGGGTTCTCATCTCTTGTTCCTGTTGCTGTACTTGTGCCCTCTGCAAATTTAGACATCTGTGAGCTGACTCCATTTTCTAAGTTAATTATAGAAATGATTAAATTGCAATGTTGCAACATGAACTCCGATGGCACACTTATAACACTGGCTCTCAGTCAAATATCTTCCTATTTCTGCTATTCAGCTTTATTTTAACTAATGGGTATTGGCTTGGCTTGGTTTGTAGCGCGCTCGCCTCAAAGTTGGAAGGTTTTGGGTTTCAACCCCAGCTGCATTATCTAGGCTGACACAATAGTGCAACACCAAGTGCTGCAGTGTCAGAAAGTACAGTCTTTTTGATGAGACTTTAAACAGAGGAACTGTCCATATGTTTGGGTTGATGTTGAAGATGCCCACAGCATCATTTGAAGAAGACCGATAATTCTCGAGATATGTCTCTATCTACTCTACCCAGACCCATCATGATTTTAAACACATCTATCAAATCTCATCTCAACCTTCTGTAAGGAGAACAGCCCCACTTCTCCAGTCTATCCACTTAGCTGTGAAGTCCCTCATCCCTGGAACCATTCTGGTATATCTTTTCTGGACCCCCTCAAATCTACCACATCCTTCCTAAAGTGCGTTACCCAGAATTGGACACAATACTCCAGTTGAGTGTTTTATAAAGGTTCAACATAACTTCCTTGCTTTTGTATTCTGTGCCCCTACTTATAAAGCCCAGGATCCTGGATACTTTCTCAACCTGCCATGCCGACTTCAACGATTTGTGTACATATATCCCCAGGTGCCTCTGTTCCTGCACCCCCCACCCTTTTGGAGTTGTACCCTTTATTTTATATCGCTTTTCCTCCTTCTCCCTACCAAAATGTATCACTTCGCACTTTTCTCCATTGAATTTCATCTGCCGTGTTAGCCCATTCTACCAACTTACCTGTGTCCTTTTGAAGTATATCACTATCCTCATAGTTCACAATACTTCCAGGTTTTGTGTCATCTGCAAATTTTGAAATTGTGCTCTACACACTGTTAGGAACGCTGGACTTTGTAGCATGATTGTTTTCTAAAAATTGTGATTTTTAATGAAGTGTAAGATGGAGTCAGAGAAGTCATGTGATCTCACGTCAACTCTGCTTAAAGCCAAGACAGAAATCTTGGTTACCGAGACAACAAAGAACTCAGATCAAAGACCCTTTTGAAACACCTAACAGCAATGGGTTTCACCCTCCCAGTCTTTCAGATCGTAAACAAGGAGTCAGTGGTTCTGAAGATGTAAATGTGATTTGCAATTGCTAAACACCTGGAAGCAAAGGAAAGCCCGGGTGGCTCTGCTGTTGTCAAACTTGTGGGCTCTGCATATGGAAAAAACAAATGGCTACTGACCTTCTGATTCTAGATAAATTCTACATACTATGAGAAATCTGCAGGCTGTAAGGACCAGAAGACAACGACCAGCTGTGGCAGCCTCAGAGAGAGAGAGAGAGAGGTAACATCTGCTCTCAGAATACTGATCCAGTGAAAGGCTGTGAAGATTTGAACCTGATTTGATTCCAACAGGATCACCTGAGATTCCCTTTGATCACGGAAGTCCAGGTCGAAAGTGGTTGGAAGAAGTGAGCAAATTGACTTTGAGAAGGTCTCAGAGGTCCAACCCATTGCAACTGGGAGGAGTTTGGCACTTTTAGCTGCCAAGATTTCACTTCAAGGAGATCTGTGTAACATAAATGTGGTATGAAGTTTGCAAGTGTTTTCATAAGTGAAGAAAATCCTTCCTCTGTAATTTAGAGTATTAGCTACTTACAAAGTGCTGTTTAATGGTGGTTTTTAGTTTAGTTGTCATAATAAAAGTCTTAATGTGTGATCTAGTCGGGTAATTCTTTAAATTGGTCTGGGGAGTTCATATCTCGTGTTACAACTTTCGGTCTCACTAAGGTTGTAACAACATCTGGGTGCAGGTCGTTAATGCATATCAGGAAAAGCATGGTCCCGAGTACCGACTCCTGGGGAACCCCACGATATACCTTCCTCCAGTCTGAAAACAACTATTCACCACTACTTTGTTTCCTGTCACTTCGCCAATTTTGTATTTCTGCTGCCACTGTCCCTTTTATTCCATGGGCTTCAACTTTGCTGGAAAGTCTATTATATGACCCTCTATCAAACGCCTTTTGGAAGACCATATACACCATATCAACTGCATTAACGTCATCAACTGTTCGCTCATTAGAAAGCTCAATCGAGTTAGTTAAACATGATTTGCCTTTAGCAAAGGTAATTAATTGGATGTGAAGTAAACATCCTCGGATTGTTTCAGGAAATCTCAATCGATGAGACATATGGGTCTGTAATTAGCCTGCTCCCATTATCAGAGTTACATCTCCGATACTTGAATCCCGGCGAGCTGTCCCTACTTAAGTGAGGCCAAGAAAATATCTATAAAGAGCCCACATTCAACTGATTTTAAGTGCTTTAAAACTGTGGGATAAAGATAATCAAGCTTTATCCACCTTCAGTGTCTGTAATCTTAATATCTGTTCTTTTATTATTTAAAAAATTAGCTATTCTCCACACATGCACACTGAAATTTTACCCCCTCCCCCACTCTGACATCCCTCCTCTAACTTCTGTTCGTCTTTATTTCCCCTTAAAGTATTTTGTCCCAGTGCAATGAGCAATAAAGAGATATTCCAGACACTCTTAAATACAAATTGTTAGGATACGAGCAGCTTTTAAGGTAAAGTGTGATATAACCTTGTGGAATTGATGCAGTTGACTCAGTGACCAGGAATGCATTTTGAAGATTTGTAGCTCAATAGAAGAAACAACTTACTGGTGTTAAATAATGTGTTCCCCTTTAATCTGTGCCCCCCAAAGCCACCCGCCTTCCACCTACAAGCTCTTTCTCCCAATGTGTGTGGAACCAGTAGTTAATGTACATTAGTTACGTTTCTAACAATAAAAGTCAATGAGAAGATCTACTGTTTCAATAATATTATCAGTGTGGATGAAGCTCTTCTGGGGAGCTATTTGAAAGAGGTATTGCTCTTGTCCAACAGTTTCTGTAATTGTAATTTGGTTTCATTGATTTAGGAGCATCTTGAGTGTAAACGGCTCAAAGAAACATCTTGCACAATAAACTCTACTCATAAGTAAATTTGTATTGTTATTGCCTTTATTTTGCAAGTGCCTCTTGCTCCAACTTAATTGTAATCTGTTTATCATGGTGGTGCTAACATGCAGTGTTGCCGAGAGAACAATTGGAAGCACTGTTGCATTTTCCAGTGATATTCTTTAGTTCTAATATTCTTGTGAGAATCCCACATGAAATATATTCACTAATCTTTTTATTGCTTTTGCTTTGTAATTTCACATGTTTCAACCCAGTCTTAATACTGGGAATCTTGGATGTCATGACATTTGATTGTCAAGAGAATAGTTAAATGGTAGTGTTTTTACTCTCCTTTAATATTATTCAGTGTGAATGTTTGAGAGAATAACTCTGTACAGGTGTATTTATTAGTCTTTGTCCATGACTCAGTTACATAATCTATCACTCTTGTGTATCATATCAGACAAGTCAATAGATAATAAACTGATCTCGTTCAGTAATAATTTTACTAAAGGTTGAAATAAGATGCTTTAATTGATTTTCTGACACTCTAGCAGTTGTTCACTTGGTCAGTACACCATACAGATCAGTTAGGTCTTGCGTTTGGTTTCTGACTAGTATTGAGCTGGCTGATCTCAGGATAGAATTGGTTATTGTCAGTATCCCGAGGGCACATGTGAAGAAACCTAGTTATGTTTGATATCCAGTGACAACTGCTGGAAGTACACCTTTCTGGGCCAACTCTGTTGACCGTCACAATTAAATAGCCATCGACACCACTGTCTTGGCTCATGTGAAAAATTGTCATGCATGAAGTACCACAAGAACTATACGTGCATGATCCATTACCATCTTCAAGAGAGAAAAGGAGAACAAAGATAAAAATGTGAAAACAAATGACTATAACCTTTGGTTTATTTTCTTGCATTTTATATAGTTTAATTCCACTTGACTAAATGATAAATGAAAATATGTTTACATTTCCACAAAGGCCACAGTAATATGTGGGTACATAGCCAATTGTAATGTAATATTTTACTTAAATACACTCACCCCAAAAACTTAACTAATGGACTGTTTGCTATGAATGCAAACATTTTGTGAGATACAGGCACTTTTCTTTTTTCCCCACATGATTTTATTGAGTTGTGCAAAAATTTACATGCTTTCTTAGGTCATGGTACAATGCAGAATACATTATAGATTAAATGGTACTTGCAGATATATATTGATAGTCTTATATGGTTAAACACTTCTGTATGGTAAAGAAAGGACTGCGGTGCTACTGTTCAAGCTTAATAATATAAACTGTACCTTGTTCCTCCGAAGAGGCACCCAGCCCAACTGCTTTCTGGTATGCTTTTCTGCCAGTGTAGTCCAAGTGTTTCCCAGCCCACCTGGCTGCTTGAGTACTGCTTAACCTATGTCACCTCTTGAGTATTTCTAAAGTGCTTCCTCACCTTCAAGTTGCTTTGACTCTCTTATGCAGAGTGAATAAAGGTTTAGAGATTTTAACAAATTAAGAAATAAGTCCGAACTGTGACAGACTCCAAGTTGTTTATATGGAACGCAGACAAGTAGTCTAAAAATTGCCCATCATATCAAGTAACAATTAGTTTTTATTCAGTTTCCTACCTCTTTGATCATTTTTGTATTTGATTTCTTCTCTTGCTTAGTAATTGTGAACTCCATTTCTGCTTCTGAATGGATTCTTTTTGATTTATTTGTTGCGCATCTCCCTACTTGTCATTTATTTATTTACTGCTTGATATGATCAGGTGAGGAGGGGTCGAATGGTTCCCCTCTTTCCCTCTCCTTGTTTGATCACAACAGTTTTACTTTTTTTGAAGAGGATATACTTGCCAATTCAGTGAGTGTTTAACTGTTTACATGCTGTGATCATAAAAGAGCCAATCAGACAGGTTTTCTTGAGATTAACAAATGAAGAGGTTAGCTTTATTATATTTAAACCGATCGAAGTAAAATAATAAAATACGCTCTGACTTTCTCAATCGCTCGCACTCACTCACTCACTCTCTGTCTCTCTGTCTGTCTCTCTCACACACGCACACACACACACACAAATAGATTGCAAAGTGAGGCGGGGGATAGATTGGTCAAATTATAGTCCAGAGAAATAAAAGGGGTATACATTCTGTGGAGGTTGGTGACTCGGCTGAATTTGGTGGTCGTGCGATTTTCTCTTGGTGGTTCCGATGCTCATTGCGGCTGATTTGGCTCAGGTGATTGCCTTGCTAATGGGGACAGAATATGTGGTTCACTCAGATTCTCCAGGTCATTGTCCTTGATGGGTCTGTGCAGACAGGGTATCTCCATCTGAATGGATTGAAATGTGGTAGGTATGGTGATGCAAATCGGGTAGCCATCTTTCGCTGTGAGTCACCTTTAGTCTCCTTTTTAAAAAAAGTTGAACTTGGATTTCCAACGGTGAATTAAAAATCATCATTTGACAAAAAGCACGTTGTCGTGACACTGGCTCATATCTCCCTTTTCTCACCCATTTTTGCCTTGTAAATTTTTGTTTACTTTTCTCTGATCTCAATTCCTTAGAAGGCAAACTTTGGGTGGCACAGTGAACTGGACTTGTGTCCTTTCACAGTGGAATTTAAGTGGAACCTAGCCCAGAATGCTGGGATGATATTCTCCCCTCTTTTTGCCACCTGTGAGGGTCCTGTGTAATTTGAGTTTACGGTAGCCTCAGTCTGTTCCTGTGGACATGCATGAGCAGTATAAAAGTCCTCATTCAATGTAATTTGGCAGCCTCACTCAACTGCTACAACAGGTCAACTGTGTTAGAAATGAAAGCATCTTAGTGTGAGTTGCTTTTTTGTCTTGGGAAAGGAAATGCCATGACAGATTTGCCTTACATCTGTTTCATGTAGCACTTGACATGAGAGTGCTTGATGCAGATCCTAAATGGTAAAAGTGAAAAAAAACTTGCAATCCACAGTACTGGCATCTCTTGCCTTGAACACATAGATTTGCTAACGTACAGAAACAATTGCAGAGGTATATTGCAAGGAAAATAATTTTTATTATGTGTCCCATCAGGACTAATATTGTCTGATAGTAAATGAGTTAATCCATCCCCAGCTAAAAAATATATTTTCAGGGCCTTGGAATGAAACAGTAGTGACTGCATCTATTGATGTATGCTTCAGGGAAATAGAATCTTAATGATTCTACGCTCCAGGTGGTCTCTCAAATCTAGAATCTTGATTTGCAACTGTCTTTAGTTCTTATTTCTACATTAGTTAGCAGGTGTGATCTTGTAGCATTAAGTGAAGATCCTGATTTGATTGAATTTGCTGATTGAAGAGCATTAATTGATTGTTTTACCCTGTTGCCCACTGCTGTTAGTAATTAAGCCCACCACTTGGATCTAGGCAGAGTTCAAGCTGCTGAATCTGGTGGCAGCTCAAAAGACTGATGCAAAAAGTGGGATGGGACAGATAAGTTAAGTCAGGCAGTTTATTTTTAATTGTAGCTGATAGCAAGATCTGGGTAACATTTGCTGTTGGCACTGTTTAAAAGGCCTAAAAAGAAATGGACAACATTTATAGTAATGGTAATAGTCTTCCTTCTGGCTATTTATTTTATATTGAGTTTTATACATCAACAATTCTCCAAGTGTGACTTTTGATGTGTGCTGAAATAACTGATCTTGGGCAGTGCAAAAGTGGAATTGGCCTCAGAAGGCCCAGACTATTAGGGCTCTCTCTTCCAATTGCTATTGTTACGACCAGGTGAGAAAGGGGTCTAGGGTTCCCTCTCAGCCTTCACCTGGTCTTAATTTTAAACACACCATTTTTTTTTTAGCTCTCCCTTAGTGATTCCTTGTTCACTAAGTTCCAATCATAAGGCAAAGAAACTAGCCAAGCAGGTTTTCTTGGGTTTAAAGAAAAAAGGTTGAACTTTATTAAACTTAAACTCTAATTCACTTATCGCCTATGGATACGCGGCGTGCCCGTGCTAGCATGCATACACGATACACACATGCAGATAGAGACAGAAAAGAGCCGAAGAAATAAAGTGAAAAAATTTGAGGCAATATCTGAAGATGGTTTTGGTTATTGTTCTTCGAGCTCGCTGTAGTGTCCTTGATTGTAGGTAGGTCTTGCTTTTCGTTGGGGCCCAGTATTTTTCTTAAACCTTGTTTGATGTAGGAGACTTTTCTCTCTTGTGGGTCATGTGTCCTCAATGGGTCCAGAGGCTTGTGAGAAAGAGATGGGAGCAGACAGGAGAAGTCTTCTCACTCCAGGAGCAAACAGTCTTTCTTCTTCTGAGTTCAAACTCTGTGGCTTGTTCAAAAAACCCTGAACCAGCCAGTTAGTCATGTGACCAGCTGGTTTAACCAGCCCTGGCTTTTGTGGATTGTATCACCTTAGCAGTCTCTAGAATGCTCTTCCTTGCACCTTCAATGTCTGGTGATCAAAATCCATTGTAGGTTGAATGTGTCAGGGAATGGTCCTTTTGTGTCCACAAGCATTGTCTGTTAGTATGTAGATATTTTTCAACTAAGTGTCTGGCAGCCCTTGCAACAGCCTTCTCTTCTTCCCAGCAATAATTTGAAATTTAATGTCCGTATGGTGAAATTTATATGCCTCATTCTTGGCAGGTGGGGGACCAGCATGATACTATCCACTCATTTCCCACTGGAGAGTCAATTTGAGAGGGCAGGATTCAACTCTCCTGCGCTACCCTAAATGGGCAAAATAGCCTACAGGTATTTGCCAGGCTATCGTATGAAGAATGTCTACGTGGAGCAAGTGCTGATGGCTTGCCAACATCTGTGGATCTGTACTGCAGTGTGGGTCGCAGGTTCAGAGTAAAGAGTCATTTGTTTCAAATTTTAAATTGGGGAAGAAGTTGTAAGTTATTCAAAATAAAGCAACTAGGATAATAACTACAGAGAAGTCATGGTTTTTTAGTGGGAAACTATTTTGGAATGTGTAACAAAAACGTAAAGGCAGGTTTGAAAACATAATATGCACAGGAAATCCCCTTCCCGTTTTGATATTCTCCCCAGAACACTGACATCAAACACACTCTACACCACCTTCATGTTCAATACGACTTGCCAGATTTACTGTGGATTTGTGAAATGCACCAATCTTGAAGAATTAACCTGTGCTTCATGCATTATCCAAAACATGGGTAAGCACAGTAAGCCTGAAAAATCTATCTCTGGTCTTCTGGGTGCCGTTCAACACAAACTTTGAATTTGTGCCATGGAAATACTGGCATGGCATATTCAAGGATTCAACCACTTTCCACATCATTGAAGGTTAACAAGTGAAATGGGACCTTTCTTTTTAGAGGCCTTGCTATCTGATCATTCTTCCTTTGGATAGTTTTTTTTCCAAGTAAGGGGTATCTCCCTAAGGAATGTTTAGAACCCTCTCTAGAAATTATCAAAGAAAGCAATTCAAAGTGAGCCTCGCTTTTTGTTTTACTGAGTCCTCTACTATGCAGAATTTGTAAGCCACCTCTGCTTTCACGAGTATGGTCTCTATCTGCACTATTTTTATTGGGAGTTACTCCCTCAAAGAGATCCACCATCTCCCTTGAGGGAGGCAAATCTAGCTCCCTCTCACTTACTCTATGCTTGAAACTGTAAAATGGAGTGCATGACTGATTCAAGATCATTGGAAACAGATGTGTACCAAGGAGATGCAGAAGAAGGTCGTAGTAAATTGCTTGTAAATGCAAAGATGGAAGTTTAACACAAGAGTTACCCAATGTACTGGCTCCAGAGATCTTTGGTCCTAGAGTGGAACATTTGTTTTGGCTTTCAGATAGATCACACCACATAGTTTCCCACAATGGGCGGCGCAGTGGTTAGCACCGCAGCCTCACAGCTCCAGCAACCCAGGTTCAGTTCTGGGTACTGCCTGTGTGGAGTTTGCAAGTTCTCCCTGTGTCTGCGTGGGTTTTCGCCGGGTACTCCGGTTTTCTCCCACCACCAAAGACTTGCAGGTTGATAGGTAAATTGGCCATTATAAATTGCCCTTAGTATAGGTAGGTGGTAGGGAAATATAGGGACAGATGGGGACGTGGTAGGAATATGGGATTAGTGTAGGATTAGTATAAATGGGTGGTTGATGGTGGGCCGAAGGGCCTGTTTCAGTGCTGTATCTCTAAATAAAAAAAAATAACAGTTTTGAGTAGCCAGTTGATTTCAGTTTAGCTTAAGGTTGTGATGAACTTAGGGATGTATATGACAGCTCGAAACATCACTTATTTAAAAGTCACGACTATATTTTCAGATATGTGCTTGGCAAGCCATTGACCAGAACCTACCAAGCTGGACTATATCTCGTGGAGGTGCATATTATATGGCGAATGAAGAAAGTGATTCATTGCTTTATTACTGAGATGTTGCCACGATCTCAAAAATTTCTAGGATTATTTAAAAGTGGTCTCCATGCTTAGACTGTAAAATCTAGCAGTTTCGTTTACTGGTTAAACCAGTATCATGACATCTAAATCAATGCTACCCACTGTACTGTAGCTGCGTACAATACTAATCTTTGTTGCTGATATGCTTTGTTTTATTTTTATGTAGTACAATCTCAAGACTTTCAAAAACATGCTTGAATGCCCATAGACTTCACCTCAGTTAAATATGAACATATAAAAGCATAGTGCTTTTGGGTAACTGAATCATTTTATTTTATCCTTTGATTAACTCAACCACGTAAGACATGAAGGGGGATTTGGAAGGTGGGGGGGAAGGGGAGGGCTTGGGGAAGAGTGGAAATCACCTGAATAAAAGTTCTACAGTTGAAATACAAAATGGAGAAACATTCGTTGTAGAGTTTGTCTTGAAAAGTATTATCAAGCAATAGACATCAGAGGTACAATGTAGCAACATCAGAATAGCCTAAGGTGCCTGTTTTTTGACACTGGTAAGAATATTTCACTTAGTTTGGCCAACACTGGTGGCAGATGTATGGGATCCGAGAGTCTGTTGGCATGTAGGACAATGCGGTAAGCTATTTAATGGAAACCCGAATTATCGTGTTGACAGTTGGGAAATTTATAAGTCCTTTAGGGCATCTTCTCAATGAAGGAGAAAAATTTGAATCACTGTCTTGTAAAATTAAATTTTTTTGACAACCTGATTTCTGCCCCTCCCCTTCCGAATCCCCGATTTTTCTTTCCTTATTCCTTTTCTCTCAAATTTGGTGGTGGTGCGTTTCCTGTGCTCTAGACAAGTGCCCAATCTTAATGTGTGACCAGGTGAGTGAATGTTGGAAGCTATTTGACTATTAGAGCACTGACTGTTCTATCCCCACGCAGTTTTGATACTGAGGCATTGTTCAGATCATTGGATAATGATCAGAAGGAATGAACCATGGGCCTTCCCTCACCTGCTTGCTGTTATCCTGGGTACCCTGGGATTAATTGTAACCCTTTCTCCCTGTCTCTCAATGCAAGAGATTGATAACCTCAGGACAAACCAGAAACTGAATCTGGAGACGCAACTATTGTGCTGCCATTGATCTTCATTTAAGTTGTAGTCCTGGGTGATTCTCTATGGGCCACTTTTGCTCTGTCAGAACTGTATATGTGACTTTGGTTTGCAAGGCTTTAATAGCACAACATAATGTATTCATATTTGTAAATGTTTGCCCTGTGATGCTATTTATGCAATTTTTCTTATGACACACCCATTGCACATTTGTTTTCTGCTTAAGCTTTATTTGACACACAACGTATATAATTTCACTTGAGTGAATTTTGGTCATTCAGGGTTATGCCCAATATTAAAACGTACTAGCAAACAAATAGTAAATTAATCTATTATTCAATTTTAGTACATTACACTAGGGGAAACTGCTGCTGATAGGTATGAACTGAGCAGTGAATAAGCACTGCATTAAAGTGTACTTTTCGTAAGTATTGATGGAATGACAATCCAGAACGATTGATAGTTAAACAAACTAAAATGTGCAAAAGTATTAGAAATAGGACTAATCAAAAACACGACTATTACTAATAAGTTGTGAAGTACCAGGAATCTTTCTAGTAATTTAGTAAGCAAATTTGTTGGAATGGCAGAGAATTGTAGTCATTTGTTTAATAGAATGCTTCGCAAATTCAAAATCAGGAATTCCCTAATTTGCGAATAAAGCTGAAAAAGGAATGGTTGATAAAAGTGACTATGATGGGAAGTGCTTAGAGATTGTTGCCAGTATATCTAATACTTCTTAATTCTGATTGAGAGTGGCATTGTATCTCAGCTACCAGACCAAGCACAAAGATCTGACACAAAAGTAAGATACTGCGGATGCTGGAAATCAAAACAAAAACAGAAAATACTGGTAATACTCAGCAGGTCAGGCAGCATCTGTGGAGAGAAAAACAGAGTTAACGTTTCAGGTCTCTGTGACCAGAACTGGCAAAAGTTAGAAATGTAATAGGTTTTGAGCAAGTGAAAGGGGGGAGGGAAGAAGAACAACAAAAGAGAAGGTCTGCGATAAGGTGGAGGGCAGGAGAGTTTAAATGACAAAGGGTTTCAAGGTACAAAACCAAAGCGGGTAATAACGGGACAAGTGAAGATACAAAAGCTCGAGGAATAGCACCTCATCTTTCGACTGGGCATTTACAGCCTTCCAGACTCAATATTGAGTTAAATCATTTTAGATCATAACTTCTGACCCCACTTTTTTTCTTAGTGTTTTTTTGCTTGTTTGTTTTTTCCCTCTCACCCCTCGTTTCTTTCTTAATCCCTTTACTTTGTGATCTGACAGCTGCTGTCCTGTCATTTACACCTCATCTAGGCACATCTTTTGTTTGCTCAATTGTCCCATGTCTACCCACTTTGGTTTTGTACCATGAAACCTTTAATCATTTAATCTCTTCTGCCCTCCACTTTATCACAGAGCTTCCCTTTTGTTCTTCCCCCCCCCCCCCTTCCCCTTTCACTTGCTCAAAACCTATTATTACATTTCTAACTTTTGCCAGTTCTCTCAAAGATCTGATATGCCTGTACAACATGTACTGACTGTTATTTTCTTAACTATTGACTATTACTTGACAGTCTTGAGTGATAATGTCCAATGTAGGCAAAAATCACTCATTAACTGCCTGTAGTATCTGACTGCCACTGGCCAAAACAAACCAAAAGCTGAAAAAAACTGCCCTACCAATCCAACAGTACATGTTATTGAGAATAATGAACATTTGGAATCGATCTCTGCGATGTAATCTCTTTTTGACATTCAGATAACACTTGTAAACTGCTGCAGATTTGCTCTGGTGGTTTATTATGTTATCTGAAGCCCCTTGATTAAGTTACTGCTTTGTAATCATCCCTACATATCCTATTATTCTTCATTCATCTTGTTGCACTTAGTGCAGAATTGCAATCCTGGACTTTCATGCTAGATTACCAAGCATATGTATAATCTGTGAAACATAGTGTGCTCATACCTCTGGTTGATTGAGAAAACTGAAGACTTGCAGTACTTCAATTTGAGGTGGAGGTGTGGCAATAGTAGGTGTCTGAGGAAGCAAAGGAAACAGACACTGAGGAGGTTGATTTAGTTCAAATTAATCTAGTTGGCAACTTTCAACTCTTAGTTGTTTTCAAATTAGTTTACTTTCCTTTTCTGCCATTAATTGTCTCCATTTTGTAAAAAGGAAAAAAGAAAGACTTAGATTTATATAGCATCTTGCACCACCTCAGGCTGTCCCAAGGTGCTTTACAGCCAACAAAGTGCCTTTGAAGCATAGTCATTGCTTTAATATAGAAAATGCAGCAGCAAATTACGCAAGTACAAGGTCCAACAAACAGCAGTGTGATGACCAGATGATAAAAGCAAAATACTGCAAATGCTGGAAATCTGAAATAAAAACAAGAAATGCTGGAAATACTCAGCAGGTCTGGCAACATCTGTAGAAAGATGCTCTCCACAGATACTGCCAGAACTGCTGAGTATTTTCAGCATTTCTTGTTTTTATATTTGATGACCAGATGATTGTTTTAGTGTTGTTAATTGAAGGATAAACATTGTACTGGTAATGTTGCAGAAAGAAACCTGCTTTCAGCCCACTTCTCAGTTAAGCTGCTGCAGTCAGGTTGCTATCAGTGATATGAGGACTGCTGTGAATTACCTGACTTTCCATTTTTTTTTCTCTCCTTGTGAGAAAGCACCCAGCCTCCACATGGTTGAAATGTTGTTTGGAATCTCAGATGTAAACCATGTCCTGTTATCCCTTGATGTGTCACATTGGATTTCCAGTCATTTGTCTCAAGGGACAAAGAACAGTACAGCACAGGAACAGGCCATTCGGCCCTCCAAGCCGCCACCAATCTTGATGCTTGCCTAAACTAAAACCTTCTGCACTTCTGAGGACCGTATCCCTCTATTCCCATCCTATTCATGTATTTGTCAAGATGCCTCTTAAACGTCGCTGTCGTACCTGCTTCCACCACCTCCCCCGGCAGCAAGTTCCAGACACTCACCACCCTCTGTGTAAAGAACTTGCCTCGCACATCCCCTCTAAACTTTGCCCCTCGCACCTTAAACCTATGTCCCCTAGTAACTGCCTCTTCTCCTCTGGGAAAAAGCCTCTGACTATCCACTCTGTCCATGCTGCTCATAACTTTGTAAACCTCTATCATGTCGCCCCTCCACCTCCATCGTTCCAGTGAAAACAATCCGAGTTTATCCAACCTCTCCTCATAGCTAATGCACTCCAGACCAGGCAACATCCCAGTAAACCTCTTCTGTGCCCTCTCCAAAGCCTCCACGTCCTTCTGGTAGTGTGGCGACCAGAATTGCACGCAATATTCTAAGTGTGGCCTAACTAAAATTCTGTAAAGCTGCAGCATGACTTGCCAATTTTTATACTCTATGCCCCGACCGATGAAGGCAAGCATGCCGTATGCCTTCTTGACTACCTTATCCACCTGCGTTGCCATTTTCAGTGACCTGTGGACCTGTACGCTCAGATCTCTCTGCCTGTCAATACTCCTAAGGGTTCTGCCATTTACTGTAAACCTCCCACCTGCATTAGACCTTCCAAAATGTATTACCTCACATCTGTCCGGATTAAACTCCATCTGCCATTTTTCCGCCCAAGTCTCCAACCGATCTATATCCTGCTGTATCCTCTGACAATCCTCATCACTATCCGCAACTCCACCAACCTTTGTGTCGTCCGCAAACTTACCAATCAGACCAGCTACATTTTCCTCCAAATCATTTATATATACTACAAATAGCAAAGGTCCCAGCACTGATCCCTGCGGAACACCACTAGTCACATCCCTCCATTCAGAAAAGCACCCTTCCACTGCTCTTCTATGACCGAGCCAGTTCTGTATCCATCTTGCCAGCTCACCTCTGACTCCGTGTGACTTCACCTTTTGTACCAATCTGCCATGAGGGACCTTGTCAAAGGCTTTACTGAAGTCCATATAGACAACATCCACTGCCCTTCCTTCACCAATCATCTTCGTCACTTCCTCAAAAAACTCAATCAAGTTAGTGAGACACGACCTCCTCTTCACAAAACCATGCTGCCTCTCGCTGATAAGTTTGTTTGTTTCCAAATGGGAGTAAATCCTGTCCCGAAGAATCCTCTCTAATAATTTCCCTACCACTGACGTAAGGCTCACCGGCCTATAATTTCCTGTATTATCCTTGCTACCCTTCTTAAACAAAGGAACAACATTGGCTATTCTCCAGTCCTCTGGGACCTCACCTGTAGCCAATGAGGATACAAAGATTTCTGTCAAGGCCCCAGCAATTTCCTCCCTTGCCTCCCTTAGTATTCTGGGGTAGATCCCATCAGGCCCTGGGGACTTATCTACCTTAATATTTTTCAAGACGCCCAACACCACCTCCTTTTTGATAACGACATGACTGAGACTATCTACACTCCCTTCCCTAGACTCATCATCCACCAATTCCTTCTCTTTGGTGAATACTGATGCAAAGTACTCATTTAGTACCTCACCCATTTCCTCTGGCTCCACACATAGATTCCTTCTTCTGTCCTTGAGTGGGCCAACCCTTTCCCTGGTTACCCTCTTGCTCTTTATATACGTATAAAAAGCCTTGGGATTTTCCTTAAACCTGTTTGCCAATGACTTTTCATGACCCCTTTTAGCCCTCCTGTCTCCTTGCTTAAGTTCCTTTCTACTGTCTTTATATTCCTCGAGGGCATCGTCTGTTCCCAGCCTTCCAGCCCTTAGGAATGCTTCCTTTTTCTTTTTGACGATGCTCACAATATCCCTCGTTATCCAAGGTTCCCGAAACTTGCCAAACTTGTCCTTCATCCTCACAGGAACATGCTGGTCCTGGATTCTAATCAACTGATGTTTGAAAGACTCCCACATGTCAGATGTTGATTTACCCTCAAACAGCCGCCCCCAACCTAAATTCTTCAGTTCCTGCCTAATATTGTTATAATTAGCCTTCCCCCAATTTAGCACCTTCACCCGAGGACTACTCTTATCCTTATCCACAAGTACCTTAAAACTTATGGAATTATGGTCACACTTATGGAATTATGGTCACATTCTCTTCTGATTGAATTTAATATCAGGGAAGATATAATGCTGGTGATGCTGTGACTGGTGGTCTTAAAAAGATCTTACAGCTTGTTGCCCAAGGAAACAAAACAAGTTATTAAGGGAAACCTAACGTGGCAATTAGCAACATTATAGTTTTGCTCTGTGGCCGATTTAAATCAATGTTTACAAGCACCAGCAGAATATGAGATTTCATATCAGGCCTCGACCAGTAATCCCAATTGTTCAGCAAATTATGGAATATCTGAAAAATGGCAATATGGTCTCATTTTATCCTCATATATGTCTGCTATGGTTCCATTGGTATCACTCTCGCCTCTGAGTCAGAAGGTCAAGACCCACTCCAGGATTAAGCAAAAAAGTCAAGGTTGACACTCCATTGCACTTGGAAAAGCATAGTCAGATTAGAACAAGTCAGCATGGTTTTACTAAAGGGAGATCCTGCTTGACAAATTTTTTTGAATTTTTTGAGGATGTAACTAGTACGATAAATCAAGGGGAACCAGTAGACATAGTATACCTGGATTTCCAAAAGACATTCGCTAAGGTGTCACATAAAACATTAATAGGCAAGATAAGGGCTCATGGTGTTGGGGGTAATATATTAGCGGGATAGAAGATTGGTTAACAGCCAGGAAGCAGAGAGTGGGCATAAATGGGGCATTTTCAAGTTCGCAGGCAGTGAATAGTGGGGCGCTGCAAGGATCAGTGCAGGGGCCTCAGCTATTTACACTCTATGAATGACGTGGATGAAGAGACAGAGTAATGTGTCTAAGTTTGCCGATGATACAAAGCTCGGTGGAAAGGTAAGCTGTGAGGACGATGTCGAGAGGCTGCAAAGAGATAAAGACAGGCTAAGTGAGTGGGCAACAAAATGGCAAATGGAGTATAATGCAGGGAAGTGTGAAGTTGTTCACTTTGGTCGTAAAAATAGAAAAGGAGAATATTTCTTAAAAGGTGTGAAACTAGTAAGTGTAGATGTTCAGAGATACTTGAGGGTACTCGTACAAGGAACTCAAAGTTAACATGCAGGTGCAGTAGGCTATTAGGGAGGCAAATAGCATGTTGGCCTTTATTGTAAGGGGATTGGAGTACAGGAATAAAGAAGTCTTACGAAAATTGTAAAGGGCTTTGGTGAGACTGCACCTGGTTTACTGGGTGCGGTTTTGGTCTCCACATTTAAGAGAGGATATACTTGCACTGGAGGTGGTGCTGCGAAGATTTACTAAATTCGTTCTTGGGATGAGGGGGTTGTCCTATGATAGGCTGAGTAAATTGGGCATATATTCTCAGGAGTTTGGAAGAATGAGAGGCAATCTAATTGAGATATACAGGATCCTGAAAGGGCTCGATAGGGCAGAAGCTGAGATTGTTCCCACTGGTCAGGGAATCTAGAACACGAGGACACAGTCTCAGGATAAGGGGTCAATCATTCAGGACTGAGATGAGGAGAAATTATTACACTGAAAGGGTTGTGAATCTTCAGAATTCTCCACCTCAGAGGGTTGTGGATGCTCCATCATTGAATACATTTAAGGCTGGAATAGATAGATTTTTGGTCTCGCAGGGAATCAAGGGATATGGGGAGTGGACAGGAAAGTGGAATTGAAGCCCAAGATCAGCCATGATCATATTGAATGATGGAGCAGGCTTGATGGGGCTATTTGCTGTGTTCTTGTGTCCAGTGCAATAATGAGGGATTGTTGCAGTGTCGGAGGTGCTGTCTTTCAGATGAGAGGTTAAATCGAGGCCCCATCTGACCTCTCAGTGCTGTGGGATCTTATTCATCTATTTCAAAGAAGAGCAGGGCAGTTATCCCCAGTGTCCTGGCCAATATTTATCCCACAATCAAGATCACAAAAACAGATTATCTGGCCATTGTCACATTGTTATTTGTGGGAGCTTGTGTGCAAATTGGCTGCCGTGTTTCCTGCGTTAAAACAAGTCACTCCACTTCAGAAGTGTTTTATTGGTTGCAAAGTGCTTTTGAATGTCCTGTAGTTGTGAAAGGTGCTATATAAATTCTGGGTCAATTCTGGGTACTACCTGTGTGGAGTTTGCAAGTTCTCCCTGTGTCTGCGTGGGTTTCCTCCGGGTGCTCCGGTTTCCTCCCACATGCCAAAGACTTGCAGGTTGATAGGTTAATTGGCCATTATAAATTGCCCCTAGTATAGGTAGGTGGTAGGGAAATATAGGGACAGGTGGGGATGTGGTAGGAATATGGGATTAGTTTAGGATTAGTATAAAGGGATGGTTGATGGTCGGCACAGACTCGGTGGGCCGAAGGGCCTGTTTCAGTGCTGTATCTCTTAAAAAAAAATAAAATAAATGCAAGTCTGTCTTTTTTGATATGCATGGTTTGCAAGGGCAATGAAGAAAGCTGATGTAAAGAAGTTGAAAATTTGAGCTCCAGTCATTTAAAGGACGAGCCTTATTCTCGCAGGTTCATTTGGATTACTTTAGTAGTAAATGTCTTATTCTTTGCAGCCAAGTATTGCTGGTAACTGATCATGTAAGTCTGTTTATGAACCTAAGGAGGAGGAAAAGCAGAATTTTAAGTCTTGTAATCTCAGTATCTGTGTTGTAGGCTCGTGATGGAATGAAAGGCATTTTGGATTCTTATGACAATGAGCTGACCACCAATTATTCGCCACAGCTGAACCGCCGGGTCCATGAAGCGGAGGATATGGCTCAAGAACTACATTCCCATATTTCTGTTCTGGAGGTAAGCTGCTACTGGCTCCCCTGTTGCAAATTTGACAATTTGTTGGAATGGATGAGATTCTAGATCTTTGGAACTTTGCGAGGTTTGGAATTTACTTAAAGGAACCTAGTCGTGAAAAAGTGTTCATAAATATACATCTGCAATAATATTATATGGATCATAGGAAATAGATGCAGGAGTAGGCCATTCGGCCTCTCCAACCTGCTCCACCATTCAAACAGATCATGGCTGATCATCTACCTCTGCCATTTTTCCCCACTATCCCCATATCCCTTGATATCATTAGTGTCCAGAAATCTATTGATTTCTGTCTTGAACATGCTCAATGATTGAGCTTCTGTAAATCTAAGTTCTTTTTGCTTTCAGTCTGGTTCAGTAAATATACCGAGTCGGATGTGTAGGTAAAATCAATTACTTTATTTGCGCATTTAGCCGGCTGACTTACTCTAATACAACGACACTGACTCCACCCAGAGTCTGTCTGGTCCATTAGAGTAAGTGTTGTTCGTGATACAGATACTACTGTTTATACATTAAGATTCATGCTACACCCCCTTGTTTAACCAATCAGTGAGGTACAATTTAAATTTCAACCAGGTGATAACGTGGAGTACATTTGTTACTGAGGTTAACAATACCCTCTATTCTCAATACATACTTGTTACTAACATAATATTGTTTTGCATCAGCAAGATAAAAGAAAACAGACAAGCAAGATAATTAGCAAAAGCAGAGGTATGAGAAACAACATTCTGGTTTCGCTTCCCACAATTGTCATGAGTCCTGTGATCCTGTTATCTTTATCAAGTTGCAGCCTGCAGTAACACCAAGCAGTAGTCGTATCATATACGAGGGGCCCTATATTCCTTATCATCACTCACACAGGGATGGACAGCATGTTTCACAGGAGTCCATTTGTTTCAAACCACAGGGAGTCACACAATCAGGCCATAAAAGAACCGATGTCCTTGCAATTACCAGTGTCGGCTAATCTTTACAATCTCACACTCTCTGCCTTTACTTTTAACTATTTCATTGTGGTTTCTGCCACTTAAAATCAAAGCTTAGCAAAGCTACTATTCCTAACTTGGCTATATTTCCCATTAAGCATAGGGCCATGCCTTTCTGCTCACTTCCACAACTCTCTGGGGTAGAGAATTCCACAGATCCACATCCTCTGAGTGAAGAAATGCCTCCTCATCTCAGTCTTAAATGGCCTGCCCCTTATTCTGAGACTGTGACCCCTGGTTCTAGACTCACCAGCCAGAGGAAACATCCTATCCACATCTACCCAGTCATGCCCTGTAAGAATTTTGTAAGTTTCAATGAGATTGCCTCTCATTCTTCAAAAAGCTAGAAAATACAGGCCCAGTTTCTGCAATCACTCCTCATAAGACAATCCTGCCATCCCAGGGATTAGTCTGGTGAACCTCCATTGCACTCCATCTATGGCAAGTATTTCCTTCCTTAGATAAAGAGACCATAACTGTACACAATGCTCCAGGTGCAGTCTCACCAAGGCTTTATACAATTGCAGCAAGACATCTTTACTCCAGGACTCAAATCCTCTTGCAATGACGGCAGCATACCATTTGCCTTCCTAATTGCTTGCTGCGCTTGCATGCTAGCTTTTAATGACTCATGAACAAAGACACCCAGGTGCCTTTGGACATCAACACTTCCCAATTTCTCTCCATTTAAGAAATACACTGCCTTTCTGTTTCTTTCTGCCAAAATGGATCACTGCACAATTCACATTATAATCCCTTTGAAGCCTCCTTGCATCCTCCTCACAACTTACGTTCCACCTAGTTTTGTGTCATCAAATTTGGAAATATTACATTTGGTCCCCACATCCAAATCATTTATATAGATTGTGAACAGCTGTGTCCCAAGCACTGATCCTTGCAGTACCCCACTAGTAACAGCCTGTCATCCTGAGAATGACCCATTTATTCCTACTGTTTGCTTTCTGTCTGTTAACCAATTTTCAATCCATTGCAGTATATGGATTGGGGGGGGGGGTGGTGGGAGAGGAGGAGAGGGGGGGAGAGCAGGAGAGGGGGGGGGGGAAAGAGAGGAGGGGAGGGGGGGAAAAGAGAGGAGGGAGGATTGGGGGTGAAGGGCGGGAGTGGGGGTGTGGGGGTGAAAGGCGGGGGTGGGGGGGGGAGCAGCAAAGCGGAAGAGGAGTGCCTTTTTCTGTGCATGTGCCAGAAACACAACAGCAAAAGTCCCTGGACCCGGCGACACCGAGGTCTTCGCACACTCGCTCCCCGCAGCTCTCTACGGCCTCTGGCATCCGGCCCTCTCCATTCAGCCGTTCCTTCCAGCTGCGGATGCCCAATCCAGTTGCTTCTCCCCTACTTCTCCACAGTACTTCAGGCATTGCAACTGTCTGGTCCCTGCATTTTGCATGCTCCCTCTCCCCACCCTTCCCCCCCTCTCCACACCCTTCCCCCCCTCTCCACACCCTTCCCCCCCTCTCCACACCCTTCCCCCCCTCTCCACACCCTTCCCCCCCTCTCCACACCCTTCCCCCCTCTCCACACCCCTCCCTCCCCCCTCTCCACACCCTTCCCCCCTCTCCACACCCCTCCCTCCCCCCTCTCCACACCCCTCCCTCCCCCCTCTCCACACCCCTCCCTCCCCCCTCTCCACACCCCTCCCTCCCCCCTCTCCACACCCCTCCCTCCCCCCTCTCCACACCCCTCCCTCCCCCCTCTCCACACCCCTCCCTCCCCCCTCTCCACACCCCTCCCTCCCCCCTCTCCACACCCCTCCCTCCCCCCTCTCCACACCCCTCCCTCCCCCCTCTCCACACCCCTCCCCCCTCTCCACACCCCTCCCCCCTCTCCACACCCCTCCCCCCTCTCCACACCCCTCCCCCCTCTCCACACCCCTCCCCCCTCTCCACACCCCTCCCCCCTCTCCACACCCCTCCCCCCTCTCCACACCCCTCCCCCCTCTCCACACCCCTCCCCCCTCTCCACACCCCTCCCCCCTCTCCACACCCCTCCCCCCTCTCCACACCCCTCCCCCCTCTCCACACCCCTCCCCCCTCTCCACACCCCTCCCCCCTCTCCACACCCCTCCCCCCTCTCCACACCCCTCCCCCCTCTCCACACCCCTCCCCCCTCTCCACACCCCTCCCCCCTCTCCACACCCCTCCCCCCTCTCCACACCCCTCCCCCCTCTCCACACCCCTCCCCCCTCTCCACACCCCTCCCCCCTCTCCACACTCCACCCCCCTCTCCACACTCCACCCCCCTCCCTCTACCCCCCTACCTCCACCCCTCCCTCTACCCCCCTACCTCCACCCCTCCCTCTACCCCCCTACCTCCACCCCTCCCTCTACCCCCCTACCTCCACCCCTCCACCACAGTTGAATATCTGAAGTGCAGTTGCAAAGTCGGGGAAATAGCATGCAAAACAAAGCCTCAACAATTCTGGGTTTAATTATTGAGAAGTTTTATTAAGTTCATTAAGCATCCGAGGAACTGCTGTGCATGGATACATGAGTGTTGTGTTTCCAGCATTCCCGTTAGACAGACAGGCTGAGTCTCTGCTATGCACAGCTAAAGAAATTGTTCCTGGAGAGCCTTGTGGTGAATGAACGCTTGGCTCTCTATTCCACTATGTATTGTCCATGTGAAGAAGGCAAAGTCACAAGAGTCTGAGCTCAGTCTATTCTTGTTGAATGTTCCCCAAATGCATCCCAATGTGCATTCCCAATTCATCCATAAATGCAATGTTCCTTTCCACATCGTGACCCACTCTGCAGCATGATCCAGTTGCCTTCGTTGCTTGAATGCTGACCTTAAGTCTCGAGGATTGTTTTCTCGATGGCATGTTTTACATGAAAAGAAATAAAGCAAATCAGAGTCAGAGCTTGCCTCCCTCCATCCACTGAAATTACTGTTGTGCACACCTTTTTAAGTTGTGCAGTGAAGGCACCAATTGATAACGTCGCCAATGAAGCACTTATTACCCACCTCAGATGCAGGAATCAGCACATCCTTGCGTCCTCTCCTGCACTGCCTCCTTTGCTTGAATGCCGTCCTTAAGTGTCAAGGATTGTTATCTCAAGGGCACGTTTTACATGAAAGGAAATAAGGAAAGAACATCAGTGTCAGAGCTTCCCTCCCTCCAATGAAATTACTGTTGAGCATGCTTTGTGTTCTGCGGTAAAGGCATGTACTAATAACACCGCCAATGAATCACTTAGTACCCACCTCAGCTGTAGGAGGCAGGATGATACTGCCCCTATCTCGTGATGGTTCAATGCTGCTCTCAGGGAAAACATGAATGATGTGAGGGTGCTGGAAAAGAAGCACATTTCTTTTGGGCTATGAACATAAAGCTGGCCATTTAGCCCAGCAGTTCCCTGCTAGTGGTTATGTTACTCGTGCGTCTTCCCATCCATTCCCATTTAATCCTGCCTACTACTATCACCAGTTGTGTTCACAGCAAGAGCATTCACATTTCTGCTACCACTGGACACGGCATGCTTGTTTCTTTTAGTGCTCAGTCTCTTCTTGCTGAATGTTCCCCAAGTGCTTGACCCCTTTGGAGGCCCTCTCTGCTTGACAGGCAGCAGCTGGCAATTGCGGAGTCTCACAAGGCTCTGCATGGTTGTTTCAAGGGCGGATGGGGAAACAGGTGGCTGTGTGTCCATATGCACTGCTCTGATGGGTGCAGGAACAGGTGACTGTGTGTCCACGTGCACTGCTCTGATGGGTGCAGGAACAGGTGACTGTGTAACTGAGCAGCAAGGAGAGGGTACAGCAGGTAGGGGAAGTGGAGCTTTGAACAGGCAGGCATAGGTATGGTCCATCAGATCATTAGGCCAGGGGGTGAGACGCTCAGGATCCAGGGTTTGTGACACGTGACTGATGTCCAGCGCGTGGCCACCTCCATCCGAAGGTGCTTCCAGGCAATTGTTGGGCATGGTAAATGGCTCCATCTCATCAGCCAGTCCTTGCTGCCAGCGGAGAGTCTGTTGCCGCAGCCAGTCCATTCTCCTCACGGGAAACATGAAATGAGATAAGAAATACAGAATGCACTCCATTAAAACGTTACAAAAACGAAAGTGACTGTTTAGATGGTAGGTTGCAGCACATGTACTGCCTGCACACAGCAACTCACAACAGGGACTGGAGAACATGCGGTGGCCAAGACAATGGAAATGTTTTCAAAGCAACTTACAAAGGCAGAGCAACTTACCTTGGAACAATCTCCTGTGTCAAATAAAAATGAAGCAAGTCTCCAAAACGAATAAATAATTCAGATAAAATGCGAGAAAATGCCCGACGAAATCTCTCCTCCTTCCACTTTCAAAAAGTCGCGCCGAAGCTTTCACGCATGTGCAGAGGCCAACCTGGCGCGTTGCCCGAGGAAGACGACGTACCGCGATGACGTCTTCTGCGCATGCGCAAAACGGTCCTGGCAAGCCGGACCGCAGCGCATGCGCAGAGATCAGGAGACAGTGTGCGCTTGTGCGTACCGCGTCAACTGCGCATGCGCAAAGCGGTCCTGGCAAGCCGGACCACAGCGCATGCACAGAGGGCATGAGACCGTCTGTGCATGTGCGCACTGCGGCGCATCCTGATGACGTCGGCGATGACGTAGCGTTGTCATGAATTACTTTGAATAGAATTTTGAAAGATTCGCCACCAATGCATCCACTGTCTCTATAGTCACCTACATCAATTGAAACCAGGTGAAGAAACTACGTGGAAGTGAAGAAGCAAAAGCTATGTTGAGGAAACAAAGACCCATTTTTGCATTTAAAACTGCCATTGGGCTAATTTTTGTCTTGAATTTTCAATTAGGGATTCAGTGAATGTTTATTTGAATAATGCTGTTTTCCATTAAATTTTGACCTACCACAAGGAATGCTGATTTTCATGTAACAGATAATTGGTTTAAAATCCTAAAATTTACCAAGATTTTCCCTTTGTATCATTGGAGTATAAAATTTAAAAATGCATGGCAAGTAGTTTATTGTCTACATCGACATGAAACAAGTCCAAATTGTATGTCAGACTTAATAAATCTTACCGTATTTTTAAAAAAACCACCCTGGGATGTAGCTCATCTCGTCCAGGGGATTTATCAACTTTCCCATTTTTTGAGTACTACCTCTTTATTGATACTAATTTCTTTCAGTTCCTCACTTTTACAAGTCCCTTGATTGCCTAGTTTTTCTGGCAGATTCTGTCTGCCTTAGTGAAGACAGGCACAAAGTAATTGTTTAGTCTGTCTGCTATTTCCTCATTCTCCACCACAAACTCTCCTGTCTCCACCTGCAATGGACCCACTTTAGTCCTTGCTAATCTTTTCCTTTTTACATACCTAAAGAAGCTTTTACGGTCCGCCTTTATGTTCCTAGCTAGCTTGCATTCATAATCCCTTTTGCCTTTCGTTATCTGTGAAATCTGTGGAACTTGTGTAGGATGGGTTGTATAGTGTATGATCTTTACAATATGAGTTGTCACTAATAAATCTAGTAAGGAATTCAGGAAAAACATACTTGAGTGGTGAGAATATGGAACTTGTTACCACATGGAGTAGTTGAACCAAATAGCATTGATGCATTTAAAGGGAAGCTAGAAAAATATATGAGGGAGAAAGGAATAGAAAGATATGTTGATAGGGTGAGATGAAAGAACGTGGTAGGAAGCTCATGTGCATAAACAATACACAGACATGTTGGGGAGAATGGCCCATTTCTGTGCTGTAATATCCTATGTAATAAATTGTCTCAATATACATTTATGTTTTTGCACGTGATATGGAGAAAGTGATGCATGATTGTTTTCTCTCCACGTAGGGTTGCCGAATGTTTTTCATGTCAACAGTGCCGTGAAAAGATTGCGGTATTGACTTAATAGCAAGCCATTTTTGATAAATTCCTTTTTTGTGAAGGTTGAGTTGAGAACAGGTATCAAGCAATATAACTTTACACTGAGGGCAATCAATAGTTAGGATGGGCCGTGGCCGCGAAGACAGTAGGATTAGTATTCAGAAAGATGAGATCCAATGGGCTGAATAACGTGCTTCATCCAAGTTAGTCTTGTATTTTGAAACAACCCTGCAAAACTGTATTACGTCAAATGGATGATGAGAAAATTACACATTTTTTGGGGTGTAGTATACTTACAATAATTACCATTTAAAACTATGTTTTGTTATAAAAGTATTTTCAAGAAGATGCTGATGAAGTGTATTCTGCATGGTCTTGCAAAATCCCTACATTTTATTGCAAACTTTGTGCAATCTCTTGTCACCTTTTGTCCTTTTTTTGCATCATAGTCATGTAAGTTCTCCCACCAGAGTTATCAACTCCAAAAAATGTTATTAGCCACCTCCTTCCCTGTATTTTTGGATGCCTTTCTTCAGGTGTTTATTTCTTTCAGAACATATGGTCAAAAGCATTTTGACGGTATCCTGCACTGCACTGACTGCATGCTTGGAGAGTGTTGTCCATAGGCTGCTGAACAATATCATTGTTGCATCTGAGGGCTTGAAATGAAATGTCTAATCAGGAGTTTTAAAGCATGCACACTAACTTGAGAGTTGCCAATTATTGTGCAGATGGCACCTTTTAAAGATAAGGGAATTATAGGGCAATTCAGCAAAAATCCAATTTTGTTTTAAGTGTTCCACAGGGTTTGGTTTGTTTAGGAATCATGACTTCTTAATCAGAGCTTTATAAGTATAAAGTATCTGTCATTTTAACTTGGCGTTCTGTTGAAGCTAAAGTGCATTTTAGGTTGTTATGTTTGCAGTCACAATTATGTGTATGAATGAGATGTATTCAGCAACAACATTGAACGATGAACTGAAATGATATTTTTGAGATGAATCCAGAGTCAATTAATTCTTATCTTAAAGGTACGACCAAGAGAGTAAAATTTATAATGAACATCAGTACTTCGAAATTGAGTTTGGAATATTTTACGCATATTAGATCCCAATTACTTGGCACATAATGCTTAATTAACATCCCACGGCGAGCTCCATTTCTCCTATCAAATACCTGATGAACTTAAATCAACATATTTTCACTTAACTAAGTTCTCTCATCAACCTGCATGTTGCCCCCACTCCCCATATTATTCTTGAAGTTTAACGATAGAATAGTGGTGCTGGACGACTACTTCATCACATTGTTGTCTGTATTGAGTTTGTCTGCCAGTTCAGGGAATTATGCAAGTTTAAGCCAAATATTAGCCTTCAATTTTCTGCTCTTGGTTTCAGAATTAGAGCTGATTGCTTCATGCATTTTCCCATTTGTTTTAAACATGTCCTTTTTAAAACCTATGCCAGATAGTTAATCAGATCTTCAATTTTAATAACTTGGGAATATTTCCTTTACCTTCTGCTCCCCTGGCCACCCTTTGTAATCTGGGTGGCAGGAGGCTATTGCCAAGGACTGATGGGAATGGGCCTGGCCGTCAGCGAAGTGGATTGGGGAGGAACCAGCTATAGTCGGTGATGGGGATGCTCTTATCTCTCCTGGTCCACAAGGAAACCTGAAACAAAAGTCTTGATTTACCTTACTGGGCCTTTTCAGGCCTTCAATGCAGCTTGCGACAGCTTTGGGTTGGTAGAGAAGCCATCACTGTTGCTCCAGCTCAGACCTCTAGTTAAAATAACAGATTGCACCTCAATGACAGTATTATAGGCTGATCTGCATATTTGAAGGGAATGTCACCGATCTGGGGCAGGAGTCCTTGCCATCTGCAATTTTTAAGTGCAAATGGTCTCCCACTCCATTTTGAATGCCTGTCCCTCCTGGTTTCTGCCAGGTAGTGGAAGTTAGAAGCATAATGAGTGTGAGACTCCTTCCTGCAGGAAGTCTTCATCTGCTTTGCTCTGTAATCAGACTCAACCCCTGAAGTTGGATTTTCGCTAACTTTCAGCACTGGTGTGAATCAAAATGATTTTTTGCATACTGTAAAGGTGCACTATAAAACTCTACAGCCTCCACCACCTTAGAAGGATGACGGCAGCAGATGCATGGGAGCACCACAACCTTCAAGTTCCCCTCCTAGTCACACACCATCCTGACGGGAATATATCCTCATTCCTGGGTCAAAATGCTAGAACTCTTAACTAACAGTATTGTGGGGGTACCTTTACCATACAGATTGCAGTGGTACAAGAAGGTGCTTACTACCACCTCCGGGCAACGAGGAATGGCCAGTAAACCCTCGCTGGGCCATCACGTCCACATCTCAAGAATGAATTTAAAAATATCACCCTCAGATGATGAGAGCTAGATGGGCTGAATGTTACCCAAATTTTTAATGTGAGAATGTGTATCATTTATTCCTTCCCACATCTTTCGCTCTTCCACAAAACCCACTGTGCTACTTGTCTCTTGAGACCAAGAATTCAAGTGACTTGCATCCAGGCTACCAAAATGATTGTCAACTTGTCACCTGGAGGTTGTGGCAAAAGTGCCTCTGTGTTTTGTTAAATATATTTTTTGAGGATTCATTTTTGAAAGATTGAAGAAATGTGAAACTTTGCAGTTTTCAATGGGGATCATGTAAAGGCCCCTTGACTTTGAAAAACAGCCCCCGGAAATGTTTTTTAAAAGGGTTACTGAGAGGTCTTGTGAGGAAATCCAGCCTTTCTGGGAAACCATTTGACGTCCAGCAACAACAACAAGCCTTTGTGAGAAACCAACTGACTTCCAGCTCAATAAACAAAAGAGAACTTTGGACACCTGGAGAAGTTGTTTACAAAGAAGTAACAGGTCAAGGTTGATGGAGGTCAAAAGATTGACCTCCTGTTGTCAGTTTTGCATTTAATTTATTTTGAGTTAGGGTTGAACTGTATAAAAAGGGAGAGAACTTTCAAGGAGAGAAGAGAATTTCCAAGGAAGGAGATAAGACCACAACCCAGCTCAGTTTTCCAACATCTCTCTCAAAGACCCTGAGAACTCCACTGTGTCAACTTATCTCACCTCCTTTCTTTGAAGAAAAGCCTGCTAAATTAATTCTCAATGCCGCCTGAAAAGAACTGTTCTGAAAGATCCCAGTGACCTGTCCACATGTACTCGGAGGCCAGACTGTATGCCAGTTTTTGGAACACAACATATCTCATCTGTTTATTCAAGAATGAGCAAGTATTCATCCCAAGTGTTTTATGTTGTTTGTAATAGAGGTCTAAAAACAACAATCCCTTTATTTTTCCGGTTAACCGGTGTGTATGTGAGGGGCTAAGGTAAAAAGGGAACTTTAATATTTCAATCTGTGTGTTTATGCTTTATTTCATTACTGGTTAAGACTTGTTTTATAATCTGATAATTATGTTGTTTATTAAAGAAACCTGGTTGGTGTGTTTTATTTTGGGATTAAAATAGAGTCTATGATTGACTATCAGTAAGTGGGGAAAAAATGTAAATATGTGTTGTGACCAGTGGAGAAGTGGAACTATAATAAACAGTGCATTCCTCCCGCCTTGGTTGTAACAAGGTCTGCAACAGTGGACTGTTAATGGCTCCCTGTCTGCATATCCCTCTGTTCACTTGGAACTTCCTCACTGCAGCATAGCTGGATTGGTGGCTAGCAAAGTTGTGGAGGGGAAACTGAAACATATCAACAAGTGGTTATCCCAAAATGCTGTGCCGCCTTGTTCCTGCATTCTTGTATGGTGCAATGTGCTGATTGTACAAGGTTCTGATGAAAGGTCATTGACCGTAAAACTTAACCCTACTTTCCTCTCTTCATAGTTGCTGTCTGACCTGCTGAGTATTTTCAACATTTTCTGTTTCTTCTTTGATACTGCCAGGTGTTGGACTGACATAACGTTGCTAAAACTCCTCATAATTGAGGAGAGTGCTAGGCAGGTCTATAATTTATACTTATGACTTGCGAAAGAAAGACTATCCATATTCTGTTATATCTACTTAAAAATACTGTACATAAACTACATTTCTGAGGTCAGAAAATGTTCCTACAGCTGGAGGATAAACATATGGCATTTAATGTGCCAACTTTGTCAAACTTCCAATTAACTGAGTGGCACATATGCCACTGTTATGCCATAAATCACTTCAGCACAAATGTTGTGCAATTTTCACATTAACCTTCTCACCAGCAGTTGAGTATTGTAGAGGATTGAATCCCAGCTCAAACTGAGATGCGACAGACTATGGTGGTGATAATGTGGATGCTAAAATTTATTGCATTTCTGCATTCAAAGTGAGATCCAACACTCCTTCAACAAACAAATTTCATATCTCTAGCTGCTGATTTTGTTTTGTTAAATGTTATGACTTCACTCCTCTCCCGAAGGTGGTGCTGCCAAGCCCACCTGAGGTACCTGGTCCAAGTGACTCTTCCACATGTATGTGTCTGAACTGTGAATGTTGATAGACTTATTCAACAGTAAGGGGGCATCATATCTGAGCCCATCCCAATCTCACCTGATATTGAAAGAGTGACAGTTTTTGGCAGGAATCGCTAGAGGTCATTAAAGTTACAAAGGGTTCATTCAGCTAGATATAAAGAAGATGTTTCAACTGGTGGGAGAACTGAAACTAAGGGCACAACTAAAAGATAATTATTAATCATATAAGGAATTCAGGAGAAACTTATTTATCAAGAGAGTGAGAATGTGGAACTTGCTACCATGTGGAATAGTTGCAGCAAAGAGCATAAATCCATTTAAGGGAAAGCTAGATAAGTGACTCATGCATCTAGTACCAGGCTGATGGCCACGACCTGCTGGATGTCAGCTACTCGCCCTCGAGGGTAGGGACTATCTGAGCGTGGCGCCTATGGGCCTCCTTTGGACTCTGTCACTTGCCGTTTTGGAGAAGCCCTACCAGAGGCTCAGCATGGCTGACTGGCAGCTCCGTATGAATTGACCATGTCCACTTAGACCAGTGGGCTTCGTGTTGATCCCCGTTGGCTCTAGACAAAGCTGAGGATCAAGAAGTGGTACAGCAAACCTGGAGTCTGCTGGATTGGCTGAGGGAAGGTAATATTAAGGACGGCTTGTTCATACCCCCAGGTAAGCAAAGGTCTCAGGTCTTGCAATACTGCTCATATTGCATCTTTTTTTTGAAGAGTGTTTCTATGTTTGTAAGTGAATCATCAGAGGTGGGGAAGTGTTAAAGTAGGGTGACGGTACATCCCTGTTTTCCAGGGACAGTCTGTAGATGAGGTAAATGTCCGCGGACGAATCCTCAGTTCACGAAACTCAGCCCCAAATAGCCTATAACTTTTAATTTCTCTTTGGAATACGTCCAATGCAAAATTGAGGAACGGAACAGAATATGTGCTGTCAGTTGCCTTGGAAAAAGGTGTCTGCTAAATGTCTGAATAATGTTAGAGAGAAATAGCCAGAACGTTTCTGTTATTACTGTTATCAAAAACTTAGGTAGAGCAGCACCATTGCTATTGCCATAATTACGGCACTGACTAAATAGCATGTGATGTTGAACACACAAGATTTGAGATTCAGTGTTAGGTGAATATAGCGTTGTCAAAGAAGCATAATTGTTGCTTTAACAGGATTTTCCATTTTTGCACCGAATTAGAAAAGAAACATATATTATGTTCAGTATGCTAATCAGTATTTTCAGTTTGTACCACTGGACATAAAGCTGCTCTTACAGCAAGTGCTAGTCTAAATTCTATTTGTTTTCCTGCAAAGCTGAGCCAGCAAAGATTAGGCTGTATAGACAGTGGGTATGAAAAGCTGATGTTCCTGAACAGTGTTAGAAACAAATATTTTGGCTGTGATTTTGTAGAGGCAGTGTGGCTCCTGGGTGCCCAGCCGAAAAGGCAGGGGGAACCCCCGCCTCAACTTTTTCGCGCCCCATCCGGCGCGATCCACTGTTGTTTCTGAGACAATGTTTTCAGCGCCGGGATCTCCATCCCTTTAAAGACGGGGATCCTGCCTCGAAAAGCTGCTGGCCAATCATAGGGCCGGCAGGTCAGCAGTATTGGCAGCGCCACTGGGAGCGGTGGCCACTGTCAGTATTGCAGAGACCTTAGACCCAGGCCCATCGCTGGAGCGTGGACTCGAGATAAGTGAGGTGGGGTTGCCAGGCCAGTCCAGCAGGCCCTGGCGATGGGGTGGGAGGATGGACGTGAAGTCCAGGGGGAGGGATGTCCATGGAGGTGGAGGTTTTCTGACGGGGTCCTCTGTGGGCCACAGATTGCCCATGGAGGAGGGTCCTCCTCCCAAGCCCACAGGGAGTGCGCCTGATTTTACAAGGCACCCACACTACGTGGTGGAGGCGATCCCACTGGTGGCGGGAAGAGGCCCTTAATTGGCCGTTAATATGCCACCTAACGGCCTCAATTGGCCTCTGGGTGGGAAGGCTGTCGTCAGCCTATCCTGCCCCTGGCAAAATCGCTTGGTGACAGGCCCTCTGCTGCACCCGCCTGTAGCAGTTTTATGGGCCCCCTCGCCTCCGACCCTGTGTCGGGGGCTCCATGACATTCAGTCCTTTGTGCTGCCTTCACAATAGAAACGTAAAAAATATTCCCGAAATAATGGAATAATAATGAAATGATGGTCTAGCAAGAATGAGGAACTTAAAGAAATCCGTATAAGTAACAAAATAGTACTGCAGAAATTAATGGGACTAAGTTGCGGCAAATCTTTTTAAATAACTCATTTGTGGGATGTAGGTGTCACTGGCAGGGCCAGCATTTGTTGCCCATCCTAATTGCCCTTGACAACTGATTGGCTTGCTGGGCCATTTCAGAGGGCATTTTAAGAGTCAACCACATTGCTGTGGATCTGGAGTCACATGTAGGCCAGACCAGGTAAGGATGGCAGATATGCTTCCCTAAAGGACATTAGTGAACCAGATGGGTTTTTACGACAATCGACAATGGTTTCATGGGCATCATTAGACTAGTTTTTAATTCCAGATTTATTAATTGAATTCAAATTTCACCATCTGCCATGGTGGGATTCGAACCCATGTCCCTAGAGCATTAACCTGGGCTCTGGATTATTAGTCCAGTGATATTACCACTACATCACCACCTCCCCTTGACCTGACTACTTCCATGCTAACGTTTTAAAAGCAGTATCTGCAGAGATACTGAATGCATTGATTTTGACCTTCCAGAATTCCTTAGATTCTAGAAATTTTCCCAAGGATTGGAAGGTTTCAAACATAACCCCGCTATTTAAGAAAGGAGGAAGAGAGAAAAAGAGGAACTACGGGCCAGTTAGCCTACCATCAGCAGCAGGCTAAATACTAGAATCTATTAGGGACATGGTAACAGGTCACTTAGAAAATCATAATCTGATTAAGCAGAGTCCGCATAGATTTATGAAAGGGAAATCATGTTTGACAAAGCTTTTTGAGGATGCAAGTAGTAAGATGGATAAGCGGGAACACGTGGATGTAGTGTACTTTGATTTTCAAAAAGAATTGATAAGGTGACACAGTAGAAGATATTACACAAATTTAAGGCTCATGAAATTGGGGATAATATATTAGCATGGATTAAACATTGGTTAATGGACAGAAAGCGGAGAGTAAGAATAAATGGGACATTTTTGGGTTGGCAGGCTGTAAATAGCAGGGTACCGCAAGGATCAGTACTTGGGTCCCAGCTATTTACAGTGTGACAGAAACCACACTGGCCAAATGGAAACATATTAATTTTGCCATATGGCACACTATTTGAACTTTTACTGGAAATTGAACATAACTTGTTTAAAAAGACCACAGAGCTGAATGGCTGAAAACACGGATACACATCTGCATTCTGAGAGACAATTGAATAGAGGGACAATGGAAGTGACAAGGGAAGACAATGAAAAGACATTGAGAGCCATTGTCGAACAGCCAGCACTCCACCGCCACCCCCCCCCCCACTCGCAGCCCCCCCCCCCCGGTCCCCCGTCCCACTGAGTGTGACTGGAGAACTTCTGAAATCAAGAATCCTTGCAATCTTGTTTCAAACAAAGAGTTGGTCACATGATTAACCTGCTGGCGAACCTGGGGACTTTTTGAATTGTGCCAGACAGAAAGGGCAGACTGCAATTGAACTTCAAGAAGAAAGCACCTCTCCCTCTGTCTCTCTCTAGCAACATCTCAGGGACCCATGGAGGCAGCTTAAGCCTCATGATAGAGGACCTCTTCAGCCTTCTGGTACCAGCAAAACAAGTTTGAAAGTGTGCACTGGGCCCAAGTGAGAACTGCAAGACTTAACTCCATTCAAGGACTTTACATCCAAACTAGAAACAGTAACTGAATTTCATTTACAACTCCAAACACACCCCTCTCTATTCTTTCTCCCCCTCTGTATCTATTTATGTGTGTGTTTATCTCATATGCATGCTAGCATGGTTGCGTCGCATATTTTAGTAAATTCAACTGTTAGACTGTTAAGGTGAATAAACTTAGATCGTTTTTGTTTAAAGCTGAGAAAACCTGTCTGATATGTTCATTTACAATTACAATTGGAGAGCAGTAAGTAGGGCTCATTTAGGTGAAGCTAAAAACACTGTTTTAAAAGTTAAACCCTGTACGGTCAAACCAGGAAAGGGGCCAGAGGGGAGCCTGAGACTACTTCCTCACCCAGTCGTTAAAGAAATTTGGGCGCTAGAGAAATTGGAAGAGGAAAAGCAAATTGATCCCAAAGAGAGAAAAGATTTCAAAACAGGTTTGCTTGTGGTTGTGTGTGCTAGAATACTAACATGTCTGCGACTGAAACCAGGAACTACCCAAGCCAGGGTGAAGTAACTTGCAATAAGATAAAGGCGCTGTGCATGGAGGAGTTGAGAAATATGGCTGAGCAGTGTACGATCACTTTCCATGTCAAAGCTAGGAAATCGGAATTCCTAAAACTAGTGGCCAACCATTTTTCCCTCGAAGCCAAAGAATCAGAGACAGGGTTAGAAATAGACACTGACAGCGTAATGTTAGCAAACATACAACTGGAGCAGAGGGAGCTTGAGATAGAAGAGAGGGAGAGGAGAGGGAGGGAGGGGAGAGGGAGAGAGGGAGGGGAGGAGGGACAAGAGACAGGAGAGATAGCGAGAGAGGCGAGGAGGGACAGGAGAGATAGCGAGAGAGGGGAGGAGGGACGAGAGAGAGAAAGAGAGAGGGGAGGAGGGACGAGAGAGAGAAAGAGAGAGGGGAGGAGGGACGAGAGAGAGAAAGAGAGAGGGGAGGAGGGACGAGAGAGAGAAAGAGAGAGGGGAGGAGGGACGAGAGAGAGAAAGAGAGAGGGGAGGAGGGACGAGAGAGAGAAAGAGAGAGGGGAGGAGGGACGAGAGAGAGAAAGAGAGAGGGGAGGAGGGACGAGAGAGAGAAAGAGAGAGGGGAGGAGGGACGAGAGAGAGAAAGAGAGAGGGGAGGAGGGACGAGAGAGAGAAAGAGAGAGGGGAGGAGGGACGAGAGAGAGAAAGAGAGAGGGGAGGAGGGACGAGAGAGAGAAAGAGAGAGGGGAGGAGGGACGAGAGAGAGAAAGAGAGAGGGGAGGAGGGACGAGAGAGAGAAAGAGAGAGGGGAGGAGGGACGAGAGAGAGAAAGAGAGAGGGGAGGAGGGACGAGAGAGAGAAAGAGAGAGGGGAGGAGGGACGAGAGAGAGAAAGAGAGAGGGGAGGAGGGACGAGAGAGAGAAAGAGAGAGGGGAGGAGGGACGAGAGAGAGAAAGAGAGAGGGGAGGAGGGACGAGAGAGAGAAAGAGAGAGGGGAGGAGGGACGAGAGAGAGAAAGAGAGAGGGGAGGAGGGACGAGAGAGAGAAAGAGAGAGGGGAGGAGGGACGAGAGAGAGAAAGAGAGAGGGGAGGAGGGACGAGAGAGAGAAAGAGAGAGGGGAGGAGGGACGAGAGAGAGAAAGAGAGAGGGGAGGAGGGACGAGAGAGAGAAAGAGAGAGGGGAGGAGGGACGAGAGAGAGAAAGAGAGAGGGGAGGAGGGACGAGAGAGAGAAAGAGAGAGGGGAGGAGGGACGAGAGAGAGAAAGAGAGAGGGGAGGAGGGACGAGAGAGAGAAAGAGAGAGGGGAGGAGGGACGAGAGAGAGAAAGAGAGAGGGGAGGAGGGACGAGAGAGAGAAAGAGAGAGGGGAGGAGGGACGAGAGAGAGAAAGAGAGAGGGGAGGAGGGACGAGAGAGAGAAAGAGAGAGGGGAGGAGGGACGAGAGAGAGAAAGAGAGAGGGGAGGAGGGACGAGAGAGAGAAAGAGAGAGGGGAGGAGGGACGAGAGAGAGAAAGAGAGAGGGGAGGAGGGACGAGAGAGAGAAAGAGAGAGGGGAGGAGGGACGAGAGAGAGAAAGAGAGAGGGGAGGAGGGACGAGAGAGAGAAAGAGAGAGGGGAGGAGGGACGAGAGAGAGAAAGAGAGAGGGGAGGAGGGACGAGAGAGAGAAAGAGAGAGGGGAGGAGGGACGAGAGAGAGAAAGAGAGAGGGGAGGAGGGACGAGAGAGAGAAAGAGAGAGGGGAGGAGGGACGAGAGAGAGAAAGAGAGAGGGGAGGAGGGACGAGAGAGAGAAAGAGAGAGGGGAGGAGGGACGAGAGAGAGAAAGAGAGAGGGGAGGAGGGACGAGAGAGAGAAAGAGAGAGGGGAGGAGGGACGAGAGAGGGAAAGAGAGAGGGGAGGAGGGACGAGAGAGGGAAAGAGAGAGGGGAGGAGGGACGAGAGAGGGAAAGAGAGAGGGGAGGAGGGACGAGAGAGGGAAAGAGAGAGGGGAGGAGGGACGAGAGAGGGAAAGAGAGAGGGGAGGAGGGACGAGAGAGGGAAAGAGAGAGGGGAGGAGGGACGAGAGAGGGAAAGAGAGAGGGGAGGAGGGACGAGAGAGGGGAAGAGGGAAAGAGAGAGGGGAGGAGGGACGAGAGAGGGGAAGAGGGAAAGAGAGAGGGGAGGAGGGACGAGAGAGGGGAAGAGGGAAAGAGAGAGGGGAGGAGGGACGAGAGAGGGGAGGAGGGAAAGAGAGAGGGGAGGAGGGACGAGAGAGGGGAGGAGGGACGAGAGAGGGGAGGAGGGACGAGAGAGGGGAGGAGGGACGAGAGAGGGGAGGAGGGACGAGAGAGGGGAGGAGGGACGAGAGAGGGGAGGAGGGACGAGAGAGGGGAGGAGGGACGAGAGAGGGGAGGAGGGACGAGAGAGGGGAGGAGGGACGAGAGAGGGGAGGAGGGACGAGAGAGGGGAGGAGGGACGAGAGAGGGGAGGAGGGACGAGAGAGGGGAGGAGGGACGAGAGAGGGGAGGAGGGACGAGAGAGGGGAGGAGGGACGAGAGAGGGGAGGAGGGACGAGAGAGGGGAGGAGGGACGAGAGAGGGGAGGAGGGACGAGAGAGGGGAGGAGGGACGAGAGAGGGGAGGAGGGACGAGAGAGGGGAGGAGGGACGAGAGGGAGAAAGGGAGAGAGGGGAGGAGGGACGAGAGGGAGAAAGGGAGAGAGGGGAGGTGGGACGAGAGGGAGAAAGGGAGAGAGGGGAGGTGGGACGAGAGGGAGAAAGGGAGAGAGGGGAGGTGGGACGAGAGGGAGAAAGGGAGAGAGGGGAGGTGGGACGAGAGAGAGAAAGAGAGAGGGGAGGAGGGACGAGAGGGAGAAAGAGAGGGAGGCGAGGAGGGACGGGAGAGAGGGAGGGGAGGAGGGACGGGAGAGAGGGAGGGGAGGAGGGACGGGAGAGACGGAGGGGAGGAGGGGCAGGAGCGAGACAGAGGGGAGGAGGGGCAGGAGCGAGAGTGTGGGGCGGAGGGAGAGGGGAGTAGGGACAGGAGAGAGGGAGGCGAGGAGGGACGGGAGGGGAGGAGGGACAGGAGAGAGACAGAGAGGGGAGGAGGGACAGGAGAGAGAGTGGGGAGGAGGGAAAGCAGAGAGGGGGGGGAGGCAGGAGGAGGGACGGGAGAGAGAGCGAGTGAGAGGGGAGGAGGGACAGGTGAGAGAGAGAGTGTGGGGGGAGCAGGAGGGACGCGAGAGAGGGGGGGAGGAGAGATAGCGAGAGAGGGGGAGGGGGGACAGGAGACAGAGAGGGGAGGAAGGACCGGAGAGCGAGGGAGGGAGGGGAGGAGGGACAGGCGAGAGAGAGAGGGGAGGAGGGACAGGACAGAGGGAGGGGGAGGAGGGACAGGACGGGGGAGGGGGGAGGAGGGAAAGAGGTAGAGAAAGGTGAGGAGGGACAGGAGAGAGAGAGAGAGGGGAGGAGGGACAGGAGAGAGAGGGGAGGAGGGACAGGAGAGGAGAGGGGAGGAGGGACAGGAGAGAGAGGGGAGGAGGGACAGGAGAGAGAGGGGAGGAGGGACAGGAGAGAGAGGGGAGGAGGGAGGAGGGGACAGGAGAGAGGGGGGGAGGAGGGGACAGGAGAGAGAGAGGGGGGGAGGAGGGATAGGAGAGAGAGGGGGGGAGGAGGGATAGGAGAGAGAGAGAGTGGAGGAGGGATAGGAGAGAGAGAGAGTGGAGGAGGGATAGGAGAGAGAGAGAGTGGAGGAGGGATAGGAGAGAGAGAGAGTGGAGGAGGGATAGGAGAGAGAGAGAGTGGAGGAGGGATAGGAGAGAGAGAGAGTGGAGGAGGGATAGGAGAGAGAGAGAGTGGAGGAGGGATAGGAGAGAGAGAGAGAGTGGAGGAGGGATAGGAGAGAGAGAGAGTGGAGGAGGGATAGGAGAGAGAGAGAGTGGAGGAGGGATAGGAGAGAGAGAGAGTGGAGGAGGGATAGGAGAGAGAGAGAGTGGAGGAGAGACAGGAGAGAGAGAGAGTGGAGGAGGGACAGGAGAGAGAGAGAGAGTGGAGGAGGGACAGGAGAGAGAGAGAGAGTGGAGGAGGGACAGGAGAGAGAGAGAGAGTGGAGGAGGGACAGGAGAGAGAGAGAGAGTGGAGGAGGGACAGGAGAGAGAGAGAGAGTGGAGGAGGGACAGGAGAGAGAGAGAGAGTGGAGGAGGGACAGGAGAGAGAGAGAGTGGAGGAGGGACAGGAGAGAGAGAGAGAGTGGAGGAGGGACAGGAGAGAGAGAGAGAGTGGAGGAGGGACAGGAGAGAGAGAGAGAGAGTGGAGGAGGGACAGGAGAGAGAGAGAGAGAGTGGAGGAGGGACAGGAGAGAGAAAGAGAGAGTGGAGGAGGGACAGGAGAGAGAAAGAGAGAGTGGAGGAGGGACAGGAGAGAGAAAGAGAGAGTGGAGGAGGGACAGGAGAGAGAAAGAGAGAGTGGAGGAGGGACAGGAGAGAGAAAGAGAGAGTGGAGGAGGGACAGGAGAGAGAAAGAGAGAGTGGAGGAGGGACAGGAGAGAGAAAGAGAGAGTGGAGGAGGGACAGGAGAGAGAAAGAGAGAGTGGAGGAGGGACAGGGAGAGAGAAAGAGAGAGTGGAGGAGGGACAGGAGAGAGAAAGAGAGAGGTGGAGGAGGGACAGGAGAGAGAAAGAGAGAGTGGAGGAGGGACAGGAGAGAGAAAGAGAGAGTGGAGGAGGGACAGGAGAGAGAAAGAGAGAGTGGAGGAGGGACAGGAGAGAGAAAGAGAGAGTGGAGGAGGGACAGGAGAGAGAAGAGAGAGTGGAGGAGGGACAGGGGAGAGAAAGAGAGAGTGGAGGAGGGGACAGGGAGAGAAAGAGAGAGTGGAGGAGGGACAGGGGAGAGAAGAGAGAGTGGAGGAGGGACAGGGGAGAGAAAGAGAGAGTGGAGGAGGGACAGGGGAGAGAAGAGAGAGTGGAGGAGGGACAGGGGAGAGAAAGAGAGAGTGGAGGAGGGACAGGGGAGAGAAAGAGAGAGTGGAGGAGGGACAGGGGAGAGAAAGAGAGAGTGGAGGAGGGACAGGGGAGAGAAAGAGAGAGTGGAGGAGGGACAGGGGAGAGAAAGAGAGAGTGGAGGAGGGACAGGGGAGAGAAAGAGAGAGTGGAGGAGGGACAGGGGAGAGAAAGAGAGAGTGGAGGAGGGACAGGGGAGAGAAAGAGAGAGTGGAGGAGGGACAGGGGAGAGAAAGAGAGAGTGGAGGAGGGACAGGGGAGAGAAAGAGAGAGTGGAGGAGGGACAGGGGAGAGAAAGAGAGAGTGGAGGAGGGACAGGGGAGAGAAAGAGAGAGTGGAGGAGGGACAGGGGAGAGAAAGAGAGAGTGGAGGAGGGACAGGGGAGAGAAAGAGAGAGTGGAGGAGGGACAGGGGAGAGAAAGAGAGAGTGGAGGAGGGACAGGGGAGAGAAAGAGAGAGTGGAGGAGGGACAGGGGAGAGAAAGAGAGAGTGGAGGAGGGACAGGGGAGAGAAAGAGAGAGTGGAGGAGGGACAGGGGAGAGAAGAGAGAGTGGAGGGGGCAGTAGGCGAGAGTGTGGGGCGGAGGGAGAGGGGAGGAGGGACAGGAGGGAGAGGGGAGGGAGGGGACAGGAGAGAGTGTGGGGAGGAGGGAGAGGGAGGAGGGACAGGAGAGAGTGTGGGGAGGAGGGAGAGGGGAGGAGGGACAGGAGAGAGAGTGGGGAGGAGGGAAAGCAGAGAGGGGGGGAGGCAGGAGGAGGGGACGGGAGAGAGAGTGGGGAGGAGGGAAAGCAGAGAGGGGGGAGGCAGGAGGAGGGACGGGAGAGAGAGGTGGGGAGGAGGGAAAGCAGAGAGGGGGGGAGGCAGGAGGAGGGACGGGAGAGAGAGCGAGTGAGAGGGGAGGAGGGACAGGTGAGAGAGAGAGAGTGGGGGGAGCAGGAGGGACGAGAGAGAGGGGGGGGAGGAGGGACAGGAGAGATAGCGAGAGAGGGGAGGGGGGACAGGAGACAGAGAAGGGAGGAAGGACCGGAGAGCGAGGGAGGGAGGGGAGGAGGGACAGGCGAGAGAGAGAGGGGAGGAGACAGGACAGAGGGAGGGGGAGGAGGGACAGGATGGGGGGAGGAGGGAAAAGAGGTAGAGAATGGGGAGGAGGGACAGGAGAGAGAGAGAGAGGGGGGAGGGACAGGAGAGAGAGAGAGAGAGAGAGGGGGTTGGGGAGGGCCAGGAGAGAGAGGGGGGGGGGAGGGCCAGGAGAGAGAGATGGGGGGAGGGGGGGAGGGCCAGGAGAGAGAGAGAGAGAGGGGGGGGGAACGACAGGAGAGAGAGAGAGAGAGAGGGGGGAACGACAGGAGAGAGAGAGGGGGGAACGACAGGAGAGAGAGAGGGGGGAACGACAGGAGAGAGAGAGGGGGGAACGACAGGAGAGAGAGAGGGGGGGAACGACAGGAGAGAGAGAGGGGGGAACGACAGGAGAGAGAGAGGGGGGAACGACAGGAGAGAGAGAGAGGGGGGGGAGGGACAGGAGAGAGAGAAGGGGGGGAGGACGGAAGAGAGAGAAGGGGGGGAGGGACGGAAGAGAGAGAAGGGGGGGAGGGACGGAAGAGAGAGAAGGGGGGGGAGGGACGGAAGAGAGAGAAGGGGGGGAGGGACGGAAGAGAGAGAGAGGGTCGAGGAGGGACGGGGAGAGAGGGTCGAGGAGGGACGGGAGAGAGGGTCGAGGAGGGACGGGTGAAGCGAGAGGGTCGAGGAGGGACGGGAGAGAGGGTCGAGGAGGGACGGGAGAGAGAGAGGGTCGAGGAGGGACGGGAGGAGAGAGAGAGGGTCGAGGAGGGACGGAGAGAGAGAGAGGGTCGAGGAGGGACGGGAGAGAGAGAGAGGGTCGAGGAGGGACGGGAGAGAGAGAGAGAGGGTCGAGGAGGGACGGGAGAGAGAGAGAGAGGGTCGAGGAGGGACGGGAGAGAGAGAGAGAGGGTCGAGGAGGGACGGGAGAGAGAGAGAGCGGGTCGAGAGGGGACGGGAGAGAGGGTCGAGAGGGACGGAGAGAGAGAGAGGGGGGAGGAGGGGACAGGAGAGAGAGGAGAGAGGAGGAGGAGGGAAGGAGAGAGAGAGGCGGAGGGAGCAGGAGAGAGAGAGTGGAGGAGGGAGAGGAGAGAGAGAGTGGAGGAGGGAGAGGAGAGAGAGAGTGGAGGAGGGAGAGGAGAGAGAGAGTGGAGGAGGCGAGGAGAGAGAGAGTGGAGGAGGGAGAGGAGAGAGAGAGTGGAGGAGGGACGAGGAGAGAGAGAGTGGAGGAGGGAGAGGAGAGAGAGAGTGGAGGAGGGAGAGGAGAGAGAGAGTGGAGGAGGGAGAGGAGAGAGAGAGTGGAGGAGGGAGAGGAGAGAGAGAGTGGAGGAGGGAGAGGAGAGAGAGAGTGAGGAGGGAGAGGAGAGAGAGAGTGGAGGAGGGAGAGGAGAGAGAGAGTGGAGGAGGGAGAGGAGAGAGAGAGTGGAGGAGGGAGAGGAGAGAGAGAGTGGAGGAGGGAGAGGAGAGAGAGAGTGGAGGAGGGAGAGGATGAGAGAGAGTGGAGGAGGGAGAGGAGGAGAGAGTGGAGGAGGGAGAGGAGAGAGAGAGTGGAGGAGGGAGAGGAGAGAGAGAGTGGAGGAGGGAGAGGAGAGAGAGAGTGGAGGAGGGAGAGGAGGAGAGAGAGTGGAGGAGGGAGAGGAGAGAGAGAGTGGAGGAGGGAGAGGAGAGAGGAGAGTGGAGGAGGGAGAGGAGAGAGAGAGTGGAGGAGGGAGAGGAGAGAGAGAGTGGAGGAGGGAGAGGAGAGGAGAGTGGAGGAGGGAGAGGAGAGAGAGAGTGAGGAGGGAGAGGGAGAGGAGAGAGAGTGGAGGAGGGAGAGGAGAGAGGAGAGTGGAGGAGGGAGAGGAGAGAGAGAGTGGAGGAGGGAGAGGAGAGAGAGAGTGGAGGAGGGAGAGGAGGGAGAGAGTGGAGGAGGGGAGAGGAGGAGGGAGAGAGTGGAGGAGGGAGAGAGAGAGAGGGAGAGAGGGAGGAGGGAGAGAGTGGAGGAGGAGAGAGTGGGAGCGGAGGAGGGACGGGGAGAGAGAGAGAGAGGGGGAGCGGAGGAGGGACGGGGGAGAGAGAGAGAGAGGGGGAGCGGAGGAGGGACGGGGGAGAGAGAGAGAGAGGGGGAGCGGAGGAGGGACGGGGGAGAGAGAGAGAGAGGGGGAGCGGAGGAGGGGACGGGGGAGAGAGAGAGAGAGGGGGAGCGGAGGAGGGACGGGGGAGAGAGAGAGAGAGGGGGAGCGGAGGAGGGACGGGGGAGAGAGAGAGAGAGGGGGAGCGGAGGAGGGACGGGGGAGAGAGAGAGAGAGGGGGAGCGGAGGAGGGACGGGGGAGAGAGAGAGAGAGGGGGGGAGCGGAGGAGGGACGGGGAGAGAGAGAGAGAGGGGGAGCGGAGGAGGGACGGGGGAGAGAGAGAGAGAGGGGGAGCGGAGGAGGGACGGGGAGAGAGAGAGAGAGGGGGAGCGGAGGAGGGACGGGGGAGAGAGAGAGAGAGGGGGAGCGGAGGAGGGACGGGGGAGAGAGAGAGAGAGGGGGAGCGGAGGAGGGACGGGGGAGAGAGAGAGAGAGGGGGAGCGGAGGAGGGACGGGGGAGAGAGAGAGAGAGGGGGGAGCGGAGGAGGGACGGGGGAGAGAGAGAGAGAGGGGGAGCGGAGGAGGGACGGGGGAGAGAGAGAGAGAGGGGGAGCGGAGGAGGGACGGGGGAGAGAGAGAGAGAGGGGGAGCGGAGGAGGGACGGGGGAGAGAGAGAGAGAGGGGGAGCGGAGGAGGGACGGGGGAGAGAGAGAGAGAGGGGGAGCGGAGGAGGGGACGGGGGAGAGAGAGAGAGAGGGGGAGCGGAGGAGGGACGGGGGGAGAGAGAGAGAGGAGGGGGAGCGGAGGAGGGACGGGGGAGAGAGAGAGAGAGGGGGAGCGGAGGAGGGACGGGGGAGAGAGAGAGAGAGGGGGAGCGGAGGAGGGACGGGGGAGAGAGAGAGAGAGGGGGAGCGGAGGAGGGACGGGGGAGAGGAGAGAGACGAGAGGAGGGGGAGCGGAGGAGGGACGGGGGAGAGAGAGAGAGAGGGGGAGCGGAGGAGGGACGGGGAGAGAGAGAGAGAGGGGGAGCGGAGGAGGGACGGGGGAGAGAGAGAGAGAGGGGGAGCGGAGGAGGGACGGGGGAGAGAGAGAGAGAGGGGGAGCGGAGGAGGGACGGGGGAGAGAGAGAGAGAGGGGGAGCGGAGGAGGGACGGGGGAGAGAGAGAGAGAGGGGGAGCGGAGGAGGGACGGGGGAGAGAGAGAGAGAGGGGGAGCGGAGGAGGGACGGGGGAGAGAGAGAGAGAGGGGGAGCGGAGGAGGGACGGGGGAGAGAGAGAGAGAGGGGGAGCGGAGGAGGGACGGGGGAGAGAGAGAGAGAGGGGGAGCGGAGGAGGGACGGGGGAGAGAGAGAGAGAGGGGGAGCGGAGGAGGGACGGGGGAGAGAGAGAGAGAGGGGGAGCGGAGGGAGGGACGGGGGAGAGAGAGAGAGAGGGGGAGCGGAGGAGGGACGGGGGAGAGAGAGAGAGAGGGGGAGCGGAGGAGGGACGGGGGGAGAGAGAGAGAGAGGGGGAGCGGAGGAGGGGACGGGGGAGAGAGAGAGAGAGGGGGAGCGGAGGAGGACGGGGGAGAGAGAGAGAGAGGGGGAGCGGAGGAGGGACGGGGGAGAGAGAGAGAGAGGGGGAGCGGAGGAGGGACGGGGGAGAGAGAGAGAGAGGGGGGAGCGGAGGAGGACGGGGGAGAGAGAGAGAGAGGGGGGAGCGGAGGAGGGGACGGGGGGAAGAGAGAGAGAGGGGAGCGGAGGAGGGACGGGGGAGAGAGAGAGAGAGGGGGATCGGAGGAGGGACGGTGGGAGAGAGAGAGAGAGGGGGAGCGGAGGGAGGGTCGGGGGGAGAGGGATGAGAGAGAGGGGA